>NW_027094245.1:0-164346 GCF_029207755.1 Chamaea fasciata | reverse complement strand
GGTAAGTAAAGTCAGCTGCCCAGGTGCCTGATGTCAGTTTGTAGGAGGCCTTTGGTCCTCTATGTGAAGCCATGCTTACAGATTGTGGCAGCTTGCATCTGGAAGAAATCCTGTTCCATTCGGGATTGTAGGTGGCCGAGGCCAGGTGCCCGGCAGAGGGAGTTGGGCACAAATGATGGCCTGTTTCCAGGGGTAAGAAAAGTCAGCTGCCTAGGTGCCTGATGTCAGTTTGTAGGAGGCCTTTGGCCCTCCAAGTGAAGCCACGTTTCCAGCTTGTGGCAGCTTGCATCTGGAAGAATTCCTGTTCCGTTCGGGATTGTAGGTGGCCGAAGCTGTGGGCCCGGCAGATGGAGTTGGGCACAAAGGATGGCTTGTTTCCAGGGATAAGTAAAGCCAGCTGCCCAGGTGCCTGATGTCAGTTTGTAGGAGGCCTTTGGCCCTCCAAGGGAAGCAAGTCTTCCTGTTCAAGGCAGCTTGCATCTGGAAGTAATCCTGTTCCCTTCGGGATTGTAGGTGGCCGAGGCCAGTTGCCCGGCTTAGAGAGTCGGGCACAAAGGATGGCCTGTTTCCAGGGGTAAGGAAAGTCAGCTGCCCAGGTGCCTGATGTCAGTTTGTAGAAGGCCTTTCACCCTCCGTGGGAAGCCAGGCTTCCTGGTTGTGGCAGCTTGCATCTGGAAGAAATCCTATTTCGTTCGGGATTGTAGGTGGCCGGAGCTAGGTGCCCGGCTGGGGGAGTTGGGAACAAAGGATGACTTGTTTCCAGGGGTAAGTAAAGTCAGCTGCCCAGGTGCCTGATGTCAGTTTGTAGGAGGCCTTTGGCCATCCATGGGAAGCCAGGCTTCCTGCTTGTGGCAGCTTGCATCTGGAAGAAATCCTGTTCCGTTCGGGATTGTAGGTGGCCGGAGCTGGGTGCCCGGCTGAGGGAGTTGGACACAAAGGATGGGCTGTTTCCAGGGGTAAGTAAAGTCAGCTGCCCAGGTGCCTGATGTCAGTTTGTAGGAGGCCTTTGCCCTCCATGGAAAGCCAGGTTTCCTGCTTGTGGCTGCTTGCAACAGGAAGAAATCCCGTTCCGTTCGGGATTGTAGGTGGCCGAGGGCAGGTCCCCAGCTGAGGAAGTTGGGCACAAAGGATGGCCTGTTTCCAGGGGTATGTAAAGTCAGCTGCCCAGGTGCCTGATGTCAGTTTGTAGGAGGCCTTTGGCCCTCCAAGGGAATCCACGCTTCCAGTTTTTGGCAGCTTGCATCTGGAAGAAATGCTGCTTCGTTTGGGATTGTAGGTGGCCTAGCCCAGTTGCCAGGATGAGAGAGTTGGGCACAAAGGATGTCCTGTTTCCAGAAGTAAGTAAAGTCAGCTGCCCAGGTGCCTGATGTCAGTTTGTAGGAGGCCTTTGGCCCTCCATGGGAAGCCAGGCTGCCTGCTTTTGGAAGCTTGCATCTGGAAGAAATCCTGTTCTGTTCGGGATTGTAGGTGGCCGACCCCAGTTGCCCGGCTGGGGGAGTTGGGAACAAAGGATGACCTGTATCCAGGGGTAAGTAAAGTCAGCTGCCCAGGTGCCTGATGTCAGTTTGTAGGAGGCCTTTGGTCCTCTATGGGAAGCCATGCTTACAGATTGTGGCAGCTTGCATCTGGAAGAAATCCTGTTCCGTTCGGGATTGTAGGTGGCCGAGGCCAGGTGCCCGGCAGAGGGATTTGGGCACAAATGATGGCCTGTTTCCAGGGGTAAGAAAAGTCAGCTGCCTAGGTGCCTGATGTCAGTTTGTAGGAGGCCTTTGGCCCTCCAAGTGAAGCCACGTTTCCAGCTTGTGGCAGCTTGCATCTGGAAGAACTCCTTTTCCGTTCGGGATTGTAGGTGGCCGAAGCTGTGGGCCCGGCAGATGGAGTTGGGCACAAAGGATGGCCTGTTTCCAGAAGTAAGTAAAGTCAGCTGCCCAGGTGCCTGATATCAGTTTGTAGGAGGACTTTGGCCCTCCATGGGAAGCCAGGCTTCCTGCTTTTGGAAGCTTGCATCTGGAAGAAATCCTGTTCTGTTCGGGATTGTAGGTGGCCGAGGCCTGGTGCCTGGCAGAGGGCGTTGGGCACAAAGGATGACTTGTTTCCAGGGGTAAGTAAAGTCAGCTGCCCAGGTGCCTGATGTCAGTTTGCAGCAGGCCTTTGGCCCTCCAAGGGAAGCTAGTCTTCCTGTTCAAGGCTACTTGCATCTGGAAGAAATCCTGTTCCGTTCGGGATTTTAGGTGGCCGAGGCAAGGTGCCCGGCAGAGGGAGTTGGGCACAAAGGATGTCCTCTTTCCAGGGGTAAGTAAAGTCAGCTGCCCAGGTGCCTGATGTCAGTTTGTAGGAGGCCTTTGGCCCTCCAAGGGAAGCTAGTCTTCCTGTTCAAGGCAGCTTGCATCTAGAAGAAATCCTGTTCCGTTCGGGATTGTAGGTGGCCGAGGCCTGGTGCCCAGCTGAGGAAGTTGGGCACAAAGGATGGCCTGTTTCCAGGGGAAAGTAAAGTCACCGGCCCAGGTGCCTGATGTCAGTTTGTAGGAGACCTTTGGCGCTCCTAGGGAAGCAAGTCTTCCTGTTCAAGGCAGCTTGCATCTGGAAGAAATCCTGTTCCGTTCGGGATTGTAGGTGGCCGAGCCCAGTTGCCCGGCTGAGAGAGTTGGGCACAAAGGATGGCCTGTTTCCAGGGGTAAGTAAAGTCAGCTGCCCTGATGTCAGGTGCCTGATGTCAGTTTGTAGGAGGCCTTTGGCCCTCCAAGTGAAGCCACGTTTCCAGCTTGTTGCAGCTGGCATCTGGAAGTAATCCTGTTCCGTTCGGGATTGTAGGTGGCCGAAACTGTGGGACCGGCAGAGGGAGATGGGCACAAATGATGGCCTGTTTCCAGGGGTAAGTAAAGTCAGCTGCCCAGGTGCCTGATGTCAATTTGTAGGAGGCCTTTGGCCCTACAAGGGAAGCAAGACTTCCTGTTCAAGGCAGCTTGCATCTGGAAGAAATCCTGTTCCGTTCAGGATTGTAGGTGGGTGAGGCCTGGTGCCCAGCAGAGGGAGTTGGGCACAAAGGATGTCCTGTTTCCAGCGGTAAGTAAAGTCAGCTGCCCAGGTGCCTGATGTCAGTTTGTAGGAGGCCTTTGGCCCTCCATGGGAAGCCAGGCTTCCTGCTTGTGGCAGCTTGCATCTGGAAGAAATCCAGTTCCGTTCAGGATTGTAGGCGGCCGATGCCTGGTGCCCAGCTGAGGGAGTTGGGCACAAAGGATGGGCTGTTTCCAGGGGTAAATAAAGTCAGCTGCCCAGGTGCCTGATGTCAGTTTGTAGGAGGCCTTTGGCCCTCCAAGGGAAGCAAGTCTTCCTGTTTAAGGCAGCTTGCATCTGGAAGAAATGCTGTTCCGTTCGGGATTGTAGGTGTCCGAGCCCAGTTGCCCGGCTGAGAGTGTTGGGCACAAAGGAGGTCCTGTTTCCAGAAGTAAGTAAAGTCAGCTGCCCAGGTGCCTGATGTCAGTTTGTAGGAGGCCTTTGGCCCTCCATGGGAAGCCAGGCGTCCTGCTTGTGGCAGCTTGCATCTGGAAGAAATGCTGTTTCGTTCGGGACTGTATGTGGCCGAGGCCAGGTGCCCGGCAGAGGGAGTTGGGCACACAGGATGTCCTGTTTAGAGGGGTAAGTAAAGTCAGCTGCCCACGTGCCTGATGTCAGTTTGTCGGAGGCTTTTGGCCCTCCATGGGAAGCCAGGCTTCCTGTTCAAGGCAGCTTGCATCTGGAAGAAATCCTGTTCCGTTCGGGACTGTAGTTGGCCGAGGCCAGGTGCCCGGCAGAGGGAGTTGGGCACAAATGATGGCCTTTTTCATGAGGAAAGTAAAGACAGCTGCCCAAGTGCCTGATGTCAGTTTGTAGGAGGCCTTTGGTCCTCCATGGGAAGCCAGGCTTCCAGCTAGTGGCTGCTTGCATCAGGAAGAAATCCTGTTCCTTTCGGGATTGTAGGTGGCCGAGGCCAGTTGCCCGGCTGAGGGAGTTGGGCACAAAGGATGGCCTGTTTCCAGGGGTAAGTAAAGTCAGCTGCCCAGGTGCCTGATGTCAGTTTGTAGGAGGCCTTTGGCCCTCCAAGTGAAGCCACGTTTCCAGCTTGTGGCAGCTTGCATCTGGAACAACTCCTGTTCCGTTCGGGATTGTAGGTGGCCGAGGCCAGGTGCCCGGCAGGGGGAGTTGGGCACAAAGGATGGCCTGTTTCCAGGGGTAAGTAAAGTCAGCGGCCCAGGTGCCTGATGTCAGTTTGTAGGAGGCCTTTGGCCCTCCAAGAGAAGCCAGGCTTCCTGCTTGTGGCAGCTTGCATCTGGAAGAAATTTTGTCCCGTTCGGGATTGTGGGTGGCCGAGGCCTGGTGCCCGGCAGAGGGAGTTGGGCACAAAGGATGGCCTGTTTCCAGGGATAAGTAAAGTCAGCTGCCCAGGTGCCTGATGTCAGTTTGTAGGAGGCCTTTGGCCATCCATGGGAAGCCAGGCTTCCTGCTTGTGGCAGCTTGCATCTGGAAGAAATGCTGTTCCGTTCAGGAGTGTAGGCGGCCGATGCCTGGTGCCCGGCAGAGGGAGTTGGGCAGACAGGATGTCCTGTTTAGAGGGGTAAGTAAAGACAGCTGCCCACGTGCCTGATGTCAGTTTGTCGGAGGCCTTTGGCCCTCCATGGGAAGCCAGGCTTCCTGCTTGTGGCAGCTTGCATCTGGAAGAAATCCTGTTCCGTTAAGGACTGTAGTTGGTCGAGGCCAGGTGCCCGGCAGAGGGAGTTGGGCACAAAGGATGGCCTGTTTCCAGGGGTAAGTAAAGTCAGCTGCCCAGGTGCCTGATGTCAGTTTGTAGGAGGCCTTTGGCCCTCCAAGGGAAGCAAGTCTTCCTGTTCAAGGCAGCTTGCATCGGGAAGAAATGCTGTTCCGTTCGGGATTGTAGGTGGCCGAGCCCAGTTGCCAGGCTGAGAGAGTTGGGCACAAAGGATGTCCTGTTTCCAGGGGTAAGTAAAGTCAGCTTCCAGGTGCCTGATGTCAGTTTGTAGGAGGCCTTTGGCCCTCCATGGGAAGCCAGGCTTCCTGCTTGTGGAAGCTTGCATCTGGAAGAAATCCTGTTCCGTTCAAGATTGTAGTTGGGCGAGGCCTGGTGCCCGGCAGTGGGAGTTGGGCACAAAGGATGGCCTGTTTCCAGGGGTAAGTAAAGTCCGCTGCCCAGGTGCCTGATGTCAGTTTGTAGGAGGCCTTTGGCCCTCCAAGGGAAGCAAGTCTTCCTGTTCAAGGCAGCTTGCATCTGGAAGAAATCCTGTTCCGTTCGGGATTGTAGGTGGCCGAGGCCTGGTGCCTGGCAGAGGGCGTTGGGCACAAAAGATGACTTGTTTCCAGGGGTAAGTAAAGTCAGCTGCCCAGGTGCCTGATGTCAGTTTGCAGCAGGCCTTTGGCCCTCCAAGGGAAGCTAGTCTTCCTGTTCAAGGCTACTTGCATCTGGAAGAAATCCTGTTCCGTTCGGGATTTTAGGTGGCCGAGGCCAGGTGCCCGGCAGAGGGAGTTGGGCACAAAGGATGTCCTCTTTCCAGGGGTAAGTAAAGTCAGCTGCCCAGGTGCCTGATGTCAGTTTGTAGGAGGCCTTTGGCCCTCCAAGGGAAGCTAGTCTTCCTGTTCAAGGCAGCTTGCATCTAGAAGAAATCCTGTTCCGTTCGGGATTGTAGGTGGCCGAGGACAGGTGTCCGGCAGAGGGAGTTGGGCACAAAGGATGGCCTGTTTCCAGGGGTAAGTAAAGTCAGCTGCCCCGCTGTCTGGTGTCAGTTTGTAGGAGGCCTTTGGCCCTCCATGGGAAGCCACGCTTCCAGTTTGTGGCAGCTTGCATCTGGAATAAATGCTGCTCTGTTTGGGATTGTAGGTGGCCTAGCCCAGTTGCCAGGATGAGAGAGTTGGGCACAAAGGATGTCCTGTTTCCAGAAGTAAGTAAAGTCAGCTGCCCAGGTGCCTGATATCAGTTTGTAGGAGGACTTTGGCCCTCCATGGGAAGCCAGGCTTCCTGCTTTTGGAAGCTTGCATCTGGAAGAAATCCTGTTCTGTTCGGGATTGTAGGTGGCCGACCCCAGTTGCCCGGCTGGGGAAGTTGGGAACAAATGATGACCTGTTTCCAGGGATAAGTAAAGTCAGCTACCCTGGTGCGTGATGTCAGTTTGTAGGAGGCCTTTGGCCCTCCATGGGAAGCCAGGTTTCCTGCTTGTGGCAGCTTGCATCTGGAAGAAATGCTGTTCCGTTCGGGATTGTGGGTGGCCGAGGCCAGGTGCCCGGCAGAGGGAGTTGGGCACAAAGGATGTCCTGTTTAGAGGGGTAAGTAAGGTCAGCTCCCATGGTGCCTGATGTCAGTTTGTAGGAGGCCTTTGGTCCTCCATGGGAAGCCAGGATTCCAGCTTGTGGCAGCTTGCATCGGGAAGAAATCCTGTTCCGTTCGGGATTGTAGGTGGCCGAGGCCACGTGCCCGGCAGCTGGAATTGGGCACAAATGATGGCCTGTTTCATGAGGAAAGTAAAGTCAGCTGCCCAGGTGCCTGATGTCAGTTTGTAGGAGGCCTTTGGCCCACCCTGAAAGCCAGGCTTCCTGCTTGTGACCGCTTGCATCTCAAGAAATGCTGTTCCGTTCGGGATTGTAGGTGGCCAGAGCTGGGTGCCCGGCAGGGGAAGTTGGGCACAAATATGGGCTGTTTCCAGGGGTAAGTAAAGTCAGCTGCCCAGGTGCCTGATGTCAGTTTGTAGGAGGCCTTTGGCCCTCCAAGAGAAGCCAGGCTTCCTGCTTGTGGCAGCTTGCATCTGGAAGAAATTTTGTCCCGTTCGGGATTGTGGGTGGCCGAGGCCTGGTGCCCGGCAGAGGGAGTTGGGCACAAAGGATGGCCTGTTTCCAGGGATAAGTAAAGTCAGCTGCCCAGGTGCCTGATGTCAGTTTGTAGGAGGCCTTTGGCCATCCATGGGAAGCCAGGCTTCCTGCTTGTGGCAGCTTGCATCTGGAAGAAATGCTGTTCCGTTCAGGAGTGTAGGCGGCCGATGCCTGGTGCCCGGCAGAGGGAGTTGGGCAGACAGGATGTCCTGTTTAGAGGGGTAAGTAAAGACAGCTGCCCACGTGCCTGATGTCAGTTTGTCGGAGGCCTTTGGCCCTCCATGGGAAGCCAGGCTTCCTGCTTGTGGCAGCTTGCATCTGGAAGAAATCCTGTTCCGTTAAGGACTGTAGTTGGTCGAGGCCAGGTGCCCGGCAGAGGGAGTTGGGCACAAAGGATGGCCTGTTTCCAGGGGTAAGTAAAGTCAGCTGCCCAGGTGCCTGATGTCAGTTTGTAGGAGGCCTTTGGCCCTCCAAGGGAAGCAAGTCTTCCTGTTCAAGGCAGCTTGCATCGGGAAGAAATGCTGTTCCGTTCGGGATTGTAGGTGGCCGAGCCCAGTTGCCAGGCTGAGAGAGTTGGGCACAAAGGATGTCCTGTTTCCAGGGGTAAGTAAAGTCAGCTTCCCAGGTGCCTGATGTCAGTTTGTAGGAGGCCTTTGGCCCTCCATGGGAAGCCAGGCTTCCTGCTTGTGGAAGCTTGCATCTGGAAGAAATCCTGTTCCGTTCAAGATTGTAGTTGGGCGAGGCCTGGTGCCCGGCAGTGGGAGTTGGGCACAAAGGATGGCCTGTTTCCAGGGGTAAGTAAAGTCCGCTGCCCAGGTGCCTGATGTCAGTTTGTAGGAGGCCTTTGGCCCTCCAAGGGAAGCAAGTCTTCCTGTTCAAGGCAGCTTGCATCTGGAAGAAATCCTGTTCCGTTCGGGATTGTAGGTGGCCGAGGCCTGGTGCCTGGCAGAGGGCGTTGGGCACAAAAGATGACTTGTTTCCAGGGGTAAGTAAAGTCAGCTGCCCAGGTGCCTGATGTCAGTTTGCAGCAGGCCTTTGGCCCTCCAAGGGAAGCTAGTCTTCCTGTTCAAGGCTACTTGCATCTGGAAGAAATCCTGTTCCGTTCGGGATTTTAGGTGGCCGAGGCCAGGTGCCCGGCAGAGGGAGTTGGGCACAAAGGATGTCCTCTTTCCAGGGGTAAGTAAAGTCAGCTGCCCAGGTGCCTGATGTCAGTTTGTAGGAGGCCTTTGGCCCTCCAAGGGAAGCTAGTCTTCCTGTTCAAGGCAGCTTGCATCTAGAAGAAATCCTGTTCCGTTCGGGATTGTAGGTGGCCGAGGACAGGTGTCCGGCAGAGGGAGTTGGGCACAAAGGATGGCCTGTTTCCAGGGGTAAGTAAAGTCAGCTGCCCCGCTGTCTGGTGTCAGTTTGTAGGAGGCCTTTGGCCCTCCATGGGAAGCCACGCTTCCAGTTTGTGGCAGCTTGCATCTGGAATAAATGCTGCTCTGTTTGGGATTGTAGGTGGCCTAGCCCAGTTGCCAGGATGAGAGAGTTGGGCACAAAGGATGTCCTGTTTCCAGAAGTAAGTAAAGTCAGCTGCCCAGGTGCCTGATATCAGTTTGTAGGAGGACTTTGGCCCTCCATGGGAAGCCAGGCTTCCTGCTTTTGGAAGCTTGCATCTGGAAGAAATCCTGTTCTGTTCGGGATTGTAGGTGGCCGACCCCAGTTGCCCGGCTGGGGAAGTTGGGAACAAATGATGACCTGTTTCCAGGGATAAGTAAAGTCAGCTACCCTGGTGCGTGATGTCAGTTTGTAGGAGGCCTTTGGCCCTCCATGGGAAGCCAGGTTTCCTGCTTGTGGCAGCTTGCATCTGGAAGAAATGCTGTTCCGTTCGGGATTGTGGGTGGCCGAGGCCAGGTGCCCGGCAGAGGGAGTTGGGCACAAAGGATGTCCTGTTTAGAGGGGTAAGTAAGGTCAGCTCCCATGGTGCCTGATGTCAGTTTGTAGGAGGCCTTTGGTCCTCCATGGGAAGCCAGGATTCCAGCTTGTGGCAGCTTGAATCGGGAAGAAATCCTGTTCCGTTCGGGATTGTAGGTGGCCGAGGCCACGTGCCCGGCAGCTGGAATTGGGCACAAATGATGGCCTGTTTCATGAGGAAAGTAAAGTCAGCTGCCCAGGTGCCTGATGTCAGTTTGTAGGAGGCCTTTGGCCCACCCTGAAAGCCAGGCTTCCTGCTTGTGACCGCTTGCATCTCAAGAAATGCTGTTCCGTTCGGGATTGTAGGTGGCCAGAGCTGGGTGCCCGGCAGGGGAAGTTGGGCACAAATATGGGCTGTTTCCAGGGGTAAGTAAAGTCAGCTGCCCAGGTGCCTGATGTCAGTTTGTAGGAGGCCTTTGGCCCTCCAAGAGAAGCCAGGCTTCTTCCTTGTGGCAGCTTGCATCTGGAAGAAATCCTGTTCCGTTCGGGACTGTATGTGGGCGAGGCCAGGTGCCCGGCAGAGGGAGTTGGGCACAAAGGATGGCCTGTTTCCAGGGGTAAGTAAAGTCAGCTGCCCAGGTGCCTGATGTCAGTTTGTAGGAGGCCTTTGGCCCTCCAAGGGAAGCCAGGCTTCCAGTTTGTGGCAGCTTGCATCTGGAAGAAATCCTGTTCCCTTCGGGATTGTAGGTGGCCGAGGCCAGGTGCCCGGCAGAGGAAGTTGGGCACAAAGGATGGCCTGTTTCCAGGGGTAAGTAAAGTCAGCTGCCCAGGTGTATGATGTCAGTTTGTAGGAGGCCTTTGGCCCTCCATGGGAAGCCAGGCTGCCTGCTTTTGGAAGCTTGCATCTGGAAGAAATCCTGTTCCGTTCGGGATTGTAGGTGGCCGACCCCAGTTGCTCGGCTGGGGGAGTTGGGAACAAAGGATGACCTGTTTCCAGGGGTAAGTAAAGTCAGCTGCCCAGGTGCCTGATGTCAGTTTGTAGGAGGCCTTTGGTCCTCTATGTGAAGCCATGCTTACAGATTGTGGCAGCTTGCATCTGGAAGAAATCCTGTTCCATTCGGGATTGTAGGTGGCCGAGGCCAGGTGCCCGGCAGAGGGAGTTGGGCACAAAAGATGGCCTGTTTCCAGGGGTAAGAAAAGTCAGCTGCCTAGGTGCCTGATGTCAGTTTGTAGGAGGCCTTTGGCCCTCCAAGTGAAGCCACGTTTCCAGCTTGTGGCAGCTTGCATCTGGAAGAATTCCTGTTCCGTTCGGGATTGTAGGTGGCCGAAGCTGTGGGCCCGGCAGATGGAGTTGGGCACAAAGGATGGCTTGTTTCCAGGGATAAGTAAAGCCAGCTGCCCAGGTGCCTGATGTCAGTTTGTAGGAGGCCTTTGGCCCTCCAAGGGAAGCAAGTCTTCCTGTTCAAGGCAGCTTGCATCTGGAAGTAATCCTGTTCCCTTCGGGATTGTAGGTGGCCGAGGCCAGTTGCCCGGCTTAGAGAGTCGGGCACAAAGGATGGCCTGTTTCCAGGGGTAAGGAAAGTCAGCTGCCCAGGTGCCTGATGTCAGTTTGTAGAAGGCCTTTCACCCTCCGTGGGAAGCCAGGCTTCCTGGTTGTGGCAGCTTGCATCTGGAAGAAATCCTATTTCGTTCGGGATTGTAGGTGGCCGGAGCTAGGTGCCCGGCTGGGGGAGTTGGGAACAAAGGATGACTTGTTTCCAGGGGTAAGTAAAGTCAGCTGCCCAGGTGCCTGATGTCAGTTTGTAGGAGGCCTTTGGCCATCCATGGGAAGCCAGGCTTCCTGCTTGTGGCAGCTTGCATCTGGAAGAAATCCTGTTCCGTTCGGGATTGTAGGTGGCCGGAGCTGGGTGCCCGGCTGAGGGAGTTGGACACAAAGGATGGGCTGTTTCCAGGGGTAAGTAAAGTCAGCTGCCCAGGTGCCTGATGTCAGTTTGTAGGAGGCCTTTGGCCCTCCATGGAAAGCCAGGTTTCCTGCTTGTGGCTGCTTGCAACAGGAAGAAATCCCGTTCCGTTCGGGATTGTAGGTGGCCGAGGGCAGGTCCCCAGCTGAGGAAGTTGGGCACAAAGGATGGCCTGTTTCCAGGGGTATGTAAAGTCAGCTGCCCAGGTGCCTGATGTCAGTTTGTAGGAGGCCTTTGGCCCTCCAAGGGAATCCACGCTTCCAGTTTTTGGCAGCTTGCATCTGGAAGAAATGCTGCTTCGTTTGGGATTGTAGGTGGCCTAGCCCAGTTGCCAGGATGAGAGAGTTGGGCACAAAGGATGTCCTGTTTCCAGAAGTAAGTAAAGTCAGCTGCCCAGGTGCCTGATGTCAGTTTGTAGGAGGCCTTTGGCCCTCCATGGGAAGCCAGGCTGCCTGCTTTTGGAAGCTTGCATCTGGAAGAAATCCTGTTCTGTTCGGGATTGTAGGTGGACGACCCCAGTTGCCCGGCTGGGGGAGTTGGGAACAAAGGATGACCTGTATCCAGGGGTAAGTAAAGTCAGCTGCCCAGGTGCCTGATGTCAGTTTGTAGGAGGCCTTGGTCCTCTATGGGAAGCCATGCTTACAGATTGTGGCAGCTTGCATCTGGAAGAAATCCTGTTCCGTTCGGGATTGTAGGTGGCCGAGGCCCAGGTGCCCGGCAGAGGGATTTGGGCACAAATGATGGCCTGTTTCCAGGGGTAAGAAAAGTCAGCTGCCTAGGTGCCTGATGTCAGTTTGTAGGAGGCCTTTGGCCCTCCAAGTGAAGCCACGTTTCCAGCTTGTGGCAGCTTGCATCTGGAAGAACTCCTTTTCCGTTCGGGATTGTAGGTGGCCGAAGCTGTGGGCCCGGCAGATGGAGTTGGGCACAAAGGATGGCCTGTTTCCAGAAGTAAGTAAAGTCAGCTGCCCAGGTGCCTGATATCAGTTTGTAGGAGGACTTTGGCCCTCCATGGGAAGCCAGGCTTCCTGCTTTTGGAAGCTTGCATCTGGAAGAAATCCTGTTCTGTTCGGGATTGTAGGTGGCCGAGGCCTGGTGCCTGGCAGAGGGCGTTGGGCACAAAGGATGACTTGTTTCCAGGGGTAAGTAAAGTCAGCTGCCCAGGTGCCTGATGTCAGTTTGCAGCAGGCCTTTGGCCCCTCCAAGGGAAGCTAGTCTTCCTGTTCAAGGCTACTTGCATCTGGAAGAAATCCTGTTCCGTTCGGGATTTTAGGTGGCCGAGGCAAGGTGCCCGGCAGAGGGAGTTGGGCACAAAGGATGTCCTCTTTCCAGGGGTAAGTAAAGTCAGCTGCCCAGGTGCCTGATGTCAGTTTGTAGGAGGCCTTTGGCCCTCCAAGGGAAGCTAGTCTTCCTGTTCAAGGCAGCTTGCATCTAGAAGAAATCCTGTTCCGTTCGGGATTGTAGGTGGCCGAGGCCTGGTGCCCAGCTGAGGAAGTTGGGCACAAAGGATGGCCTGTTTCCAGGGGAAAGTAAAGTCACCGGCCCAGGTGCCTGATGTCAGTTTGTAGGAGACCTTTGGCGCTCCTAGGGAAGCAAGTCTTCCTGTTCAAGGCAGCTTGCATCTGGAAGAAATCCTGTTCCGTTCGGGATTGTAGGTGGCCGAGCCCAGTTGCCCGGCTGAGAGAGTTGGGCACAAAGGATGGCCTGTTTCCAGGGGTAAGTAAAGTCAGCTGCCCTGATGTCAGGTGCCTGATGTCAGTTTGTAGGAGGCCTTTGGCCCTCCAAGGGAAGCTAGTCTTCCTGTTCAAGGCAGCTTGCATCTGGAAGAAATCCTGTTCCGTTCGGGATTGTAGGTGGCCGGAGCTAGGTGCCCAGCTGAGGGAGTTGGGCACAAAGGATGGCCTGTTTCCAGGGGTAAGTAAAGTCAGCTGCCCACGTGCCTGATGTCACTTTGTAGGAGGCCTTTGGCCCTCCAAGGGAAGCTAGTCTTCCAGCTTGTTGCAGCTTGCATCTGGAAGAAATCCTGTTCCGTTCGGGATTGTAGGCGGCCGAGGTCAGGTGCCTGGCAGAGGGAGTTGGGCACAAAGGATGTCCTGTTTCCAGGGGTAAGTAAAGTCAGCTGCCCAGGTGCCTGATGTCAGTTTGTAGGAGGCCTTTGGCCCTCCAAGGGAAGCTAGTCTTCCAGGTTGTGGCAGCTTGCATCTGGAAGAAATCCTGTTCCGTTCGGGATTGTAGGTGGCCGGAGCTGTGTGCCCGGCTGAGGGAGTCGGACACAAAGGATGGGCTGTTTCCAGGGGTAAGGAAAGTCAGCTGCCCAGGTGCCTGATGTCAGTTTGTAGGAGGCCTTTGGCCCTCCAAGGGAAGCTAGTCTTCCAGGTTGTGGCAGCTTGCATCTGGAAGAAATCCTGTTCCGTCTGGGATTGTAGGTGGCCGAGGCCTGGTGCCCGGCAGAGGGAGTTGGGCACAAATGATGGCCTGTTTCATGAGGAAAGTAAAGTCAGCTGCCCAGGTGCCTGATGTCAGTTTGTAGGAGGCCTTTGGTCCTCCATAGGAAGCCATGCTTCCAGCTTGTGGCAGCTTGCATCTGGAAGAAATCCTGTTCCGTTCGGGATTTTAGGTGGCCGAGGCCAGGTGCAAGGCAGAGGGAGTTGGGCACAAAGGATGTCCTCTTTCCAGGGGTAAGTAAAGTCAGCTGCCCAGGTGCCTGATGTCAGTTTGTAGGAGGCCTTTGGCCCTCCAAGGGAAGCTAGTCTTCCTGTTCAAGGCAGCTTGCATCTGGAAGAAATCCTGTTCCGTTCGGGATTGTAGGTGGCCGAGGACAGGTGTCCGGCAGAGGGAGTTGGGCACAAAGGATGGCCTGTTTCCAGGGGTAAGTAAAGTCAGCTGCCCCGCTGTCTGATGTCAGTTTGTAGGAGGCCTTTGGCCCTCCATGGGAAGCCACGCTTCCAGTTTGTGGCAGCTTGCATCTGGAATAAATGCTGCTCCGTTTGGGATTGTAGGTGGCCTAGCCCAGTTGCCAGGATGAGAGAGTTGGGCACAAAGGATGTCCTGTTTCCAGAAGTAAGTAAAGTCAGCTGCCCAGGTGCCTGATGTCAGTTTGTAGGAGGCCTTTGGCCCTCCATGGGAAGCCAGGCTTCCTGCTTTTGGAAGCTTGCATCTGGAAGAAATCCTGTTCTGTTCGGGATTGTAGGTGGCCGACCCCAGTTGCCCGGCTGGGGAAGTTGGGAACAAAGGATGACCTGTTTCCAGGGGTAAGTAAAGTCAGCTGCCCA
Source organism: Chamaea fasciata (assembly GCF_029207755.1). NCBI lineage: Eukaryota > Metazoa > Chordata > Aves > Passeriformes > Sylviidae > Chamaea > Chamaea fasciata. The sequence continues at coordinate 150,374 of NW_027094245.1, read as the reverse complement.
GGTGCCTGATGTCAGTTTGTAGGAGGCCTTTGGCCCTCCAAGGGAAGCTAGTCTTCCAGCTTGTGGCAGCTTGCATCTGGACGAAATGCTGTTCCGTTCGGGATTGTAGGTGGCCGAGGCCAGGTGCCCGGCAGAGGGAGTTGGGCACAAAGGATGTCCTGTTTCCAGGGATAAGTAAAGTCAGCTACCCTGGTGCCTGATGTCAGTTTGTAGGAGGCCTTTGGCCCTCCATGGGAAGCCAGGTTTCCTGCTTGTGGCAGCTTGCATCTGGAAGAAATGCTGTTCCGTTCGGGATTGTGGGTGGCCGAGGCCAGGTGCCCGGCAGAGGGAGTTGGGCACAAAGGATGTCCTGTTTAGAGGGGTAAGTAAGGTCAGCTCCCATGGTGCCTGATGTCAGTTTGTAGGAGGCCTTTGGTCCTCCATGGGAAGCCAGGATTCCAGCTTGTGGCAGCTTGCATTGGGAAGAAATCCTGTTCCGTTCGGGATTGTAGGTGGCCGAAGCTGTGGGCCCGGCAGATGGAGTTGGGCACAAAGGATGGGCTGTTTCCAGGGGTAAGTAAAGCCAGCTGCCCAGGTGCCTGATGTCAGTTTGTAGGAGGCCTTTGGCCCTCCATGGGAAGCCAGGTTTCCTGCTTGTGGCAGCTTGCATCTGGAAGAAATCCTGTTCCGTTCGGGATTGTAGGTGGCCGAGCCCAGTTGCCCGGCTGAGAGAGTTGGGCACAAAGGATGGCCTGTTTCCAGGGGTAAGTAAAGTCAGCTGCCCAGGTGCCTGATGTCAGTTTGTAGGAGGCCTTTGGCGCTACTAGGGAAGCAAGTCTTCCTGTTCAAGGCAGCTTGCATCTGGAAGAAATCCTGTTCCGTTCGGGATTGTAGGTGGCCGGAGCTAGGTGCCCAGCTGAGGGAGTTGGGCACAAAGGATGGCCTGTTTACAGGGGTAAGTAAAGTCAGCTGCCCACGTGCCTGATGTCAGTTTGTAGGAGGCCTTTGGCCCTCCAAGGGAAGCAAGTCTTCCAGCTTGTTGCAGCTTGCATCTGGAAGAAATCCTGTTCGGTTCGGGATTGTAGGCGGCCGAGGTCAGGTGCCTGGCAGAGGGAGTTGGGCACAAAGGATGTCCTGTTTCCAGGGGTAAGTAAAGTCAGCTGCCCAGGTGCCTCATGTCACTTTGTAGGAGGCCTTTGGCCCTCCAAGGGAAGCTAGTCTTCCAGGTTGTGGCAGCTTGCATCTGGAAGAAATCCTGTTCCGTTCGGGATTGTAGGTGGCCGGAGCTGTGTGCCCGGCTGAGGGAGTTGGACACAAAGGATGGGCTGTTTCCAGGGGTAAGGAAAGTCAGCTGCCCAGGTGCCTGATGTCAGTTTGTAGGAGGCCTTTGGCCCTCCAAGGGAAGCTAGTCTTCCAGGTTGTGGCAGCTTGCATCTGGAAGAAATCCTGTTCCGTCTGGGATTGTAGGTGGCCGAGGCCTGGTGCCCGGCAGAGGGAGTTGGGCACAAATGATGGCCTGTTTCATGAGGAAAGTAAAGTCAGCTGCACAGGTGCCTGATGTCAGTTTGTAGGAGGCCTTTGGTCCTCCATGGGAAGCCAGGCTTCCAGCTTGTGGCAGCTTGCATCTGGAAGAAATCCTGTTCCGTTCGGGATTGTAGGTGGCCGGAGCTGGGTGCCCGGCTGAGGGAGTTGGACACAAAGGATGGGCTGTTTCCAGGGGTAATTAAAGTCAGCTGCCCAGGTGCCTGATGTCTGTTTGTAGGAGGCCTTTGGCCCTCCATGGGAAGCCAGGTTTCCTGCTTGTGGCAGCTTGCATCTGGAAGAAATGCTGTTCCGTTCGGGATTGTAGGTGGCCGAGGCCAGGTGCCCGGCAGCGGGAATTGGGCACAAATGATGGCCTGTTTCATGAGGAAAGTAAAGTCAGCTGCCCAGGTGCCTGATGTCAGTTTGTAGGAGGCCTTTGGCCCACCCTGAAAGCCAGGCTTTTTGCTTGTGACCGCTTGCATCTCAAGAAATGCTGTTCCGTTCGGGATTGTAGGTGGCCAGAGCTGGGTGCCCGGCAGGGGAAGTTGGGCACAAATATGGGCTTTTTCCAGGGGTAAGTAAAGTCAGCTGCCCAGGTGCCTGATGTCAGTTTGTAGGAGGCCTTTGGCCCTCCATGGGAAGCCAGGCTGCCTGCTTTTGGAAGCTTGCATCTGGAAGAAATCCTGTTCCCTTCGGGATTGTAGGTGGCCGAGGCCAGGTGCCCGGCAGAGGGAGTTGGGCACAAAGGATGGCCTGTTTCCAGGGGTAAGTAAAGTCAGCTGCCCACGTGCCTGATGTCAGTTTGTAGGAGGCCTTTGGCCCTCCATGGGAAGCCAGGCTGCCTGCTTTTGGAAGCTTGCATCTGGAAGAAATCCTGTTCCGTTCGGGATTGTAGGTGGCCGACCCCAGTTGCCCGGCTGGGGGAGTTGGGAACAAAGGATGACCTGTTTCCAGGGGTAAGTAAAGTCAGCTGCCCAGGTGCCTGATGTCAGTTTGTAGGAGGCCTTTGGTTCTCTATGGGAAGCCATGCTTACAGATTGTGGCAGCTTGATCTGGAAGAAATTCTGTTCCATTCGGGATTGTAGGTGGCCGAGGCCAGGTGCCCGGCAGAGGGAGTTGGGCACAAAAGATGGCCTGTTTCCAGGGGTAAGAAAAGTCAGCTGCCAAGGTGCCTGATGTCAGTTTGTAGGAGGCCTTTGGCCCTCCAAGTGAAGCCACGTTTCCAGCTTGTGGCAGCTTGCATCTGGAAGAACTCCTGTTCCGTTCGGGATTGTAGGTGGCCGAAGCTGTGGGCCCGGCAGATGGAGTTGGGCACAAAGGATGGCTTGTTTCCAGGGGTAAGTAAAGCCAGCTGCCCAGGTGCCTGATGTCAGTTTGTAGGAGGCCTTTGGCCTTCCAAGGGAAGCAAGTCTTCCTGTTCAAGGCAGCTTGCATCTGGAAGTAATCCTGTTCCCTTCGGGATTGTAGGTGGCCGAGGCCAGTTGCCCGGCTTAGAGAGTTGGGCACAAATGATGGCCTGTTTCCAGGGGTAAGTAAAGTCACCTGCCCAGGTGCCTGATGTCAGTTTGTAGGAGGCCTTTGGCCGTCCAAGGGAAGCTAGTCTTCCAGCTTGTGGCAGCTTGCATCTGGAAGAAATGCTGTTCCGTTCGGGATTGTAGGTGGCCGAGGCCAGGTGCCCGGCAGAGGGAGTTGGGCACAAAGGATGTCCTGTTTCCATGGCTAAGTAAAGTCAGCTGCCCAGGTGCCTGATGTCAGTTTGTAGGAGGCCTTTCACCCTCCGTGGGAAGCCAGGCTTCCTGGTTGTGGCAGCGGGCATCTGGAAGAAATCCTATTTCGTTCGGGATTGTAGGTGGCCGGAGCTAGGTGCCCGGCTGGGGGAGTTGGGAACAAAGGATGACTTGTTTCCAGGGGTAAGTAAAGTCAGCTGCCCAGGTGCCTGATGTCAGTTTGTAGGAGGCCTTTGGCCATCCATGGGAAGCCAGGCTTCCTGCTTGTGGCAGCTTGCATCTGGAAGAAATCCTGTTCCGTTCGGGATTGTAGGTGGCCGGAGCTGGGTGCCCGGCTGAGGGAGTTGGACACAAAGGATGGGCTGTTTCCAGGGCTAAGTAAAGTCAGCTGCCCAGGTGCCTGATGTCAGTTTGTAAGAGGCCTTTGGCCCTCCATGGAAAGCCAGATTTCCTGCTTGTGGCAGCTTGCAACTGGAAGAAATCCCGTTCCGTTCGGGATTGTAGGTGGCCGAGGCCTGGTGCCCAGCTGAGGAAGTTGGGCACAAAGGATGGCCTGTTTCCAGGGGTAAGTAAAGTCAGCTGCCCAGGTGCCTGATGTCAGTTTGTAGGAGGCCTTTGGCCCTCCAAGGGAAGCCACGCTTCCAGTTTGTGGCAGCTTGCATCTGGAATAAATGCTGCTCCGTTTGGGATTGTAGGTGGCCTAGCCCAGTTGCCAGGATGAGAGAGTTGGGCACAAAGGATGTCCTGTTTCCAGAAGTAAGTAAAGTCAGCTGCCCAGGTGCCTGATGTCAGTTTGTAGGAGGCCTTTGGCCCTCCATGGGAAGCCAGGCTGCCTGCTTTTGGAAGCTTGCAACTGGAAGAAATCCTGTTCCATTCTGGATTGTAGGTGGCCGAGGCCAGGTGCCCGGCAGAGGGATTTGGGCACAAATGATGGCCTGTTTCCAGGGGTAAGAAAAGTCAGCTGCCTAGGTGCCTGATGTCAGTTTGTAGGAGGCCTTTGGCCCTCCAAGTGAAGCCACGTTTCCAGCTTGTGGCAGCTTGCATCTGGAAGAACTCCTGTTCCGTTCGGGATTGTAGGTGGCCGAAGCTGTGGGCCCGGCAGATGGAGTTGGGCACAAAGGATGGCCTGTTTCCAGGGGTAAGTAAAGCCAGCTGCCCAGGTGCCTGATATCAGTTTGTAGGAGGCCTTTGGCCCTCCATGGGAAGCCAGGTTTCCTGCTTGTGGCAGCTTGCATCTGGAAGAAATCCCGTTCCGTTCGGGATTGTAGGTGGCCGAGCCCAGTTGCCCGGCTGAGAGAGTTGGGCACAAAGGATGGCCTGTTTCCAGGGGTAAGTAAAGTCAGCTGCCCAGGTGCCTGATGTCAGTTTGTAGGAGGCCTTTGGCGCCCCTAGGGAAGCAAGTCTTCCTGTTCAAGGCAGCTTGCATCTGGAAGAAATCCTGTTCCGTTCGGGATTGTAGGTGGCCGAGCCCAGTTGCCCGGCTGAGAGAGTTGGGCACAAAGGATGGCCTGTTTCCAGGGGTAAGTAAAGTCATCTGCCCAGGTGCCTGATGTCAGTTTGTAGGAGGCCTTTGGCCCTCCAAGGGAAGCTAGTCTTCCTGTTCAAGGCAGCTTGCATCTGGAAGAAATCCTGTTCCGTTCGGGATTGTAGGTGGCCGGAGCTAGGTGCCCAGCTGAGGGAGTTGGGCACAAAGGATGGCCTGTTTACAGGGGTAAGGAAAGTCAGCTGCCCACGTGCCTGATGTCAGTTTGTAGGAGGCCTTTGGCCCTCCAAGGGAAGCAAGTCTTCCAGCTTGTTGCAGCTTACATCTGGAAGAAATCCTGTTCCGTTCGGGATTGTAGGCGGCCGAGGTCAGGTGCCTGGCAGAGGGAGTTGGGCACAAAGGATGTCCTGTTTCCAGGGGTAAGTAAAGTCAGCTGCCCAGGTGCCTGATGTCAGTTTGTAGGAGGCCTTTGGCCCTCCAAGGGAAGCTAGTCTTCCAGGTTGTGGCAGCTTGCATCTGGAAGAAATCCTGTTCCGTTCGGGATTGTAGGTGGCCGAGGCCAGGTGCCCGGCAGAGGGAGTTGGGCACAAAGGATGGCCTGTTTCCAGGGGTAAGTAAAGTCAGCTGCCCAGGTGTCTCATGTCAGTTTGTAGGAGGCCTTTGGCCCTCCATGGGAAGCCAGGCTGCCTGCTTTTGAAAGCTTGCATCTGGAAGAAATCCTGTTCCGTTCGGGATTGTAGGTGGCCGACCCCAGTTGCCCGGCTGGGGGAGTTGGGAACAAAGGATGACCTGTTTCCAGGGGTAAGAAAAGTCAGCTGCCCAGGTGCTTGATGTCAGTTTGTAGGAGGCCTTTGGTCCTCTATGTGAAGCCATGCTTACAGATTGTGGCAGCTTGCATCTGGAAGAAATCCTGTTCCATTCGGGATTGTAGGTGGCCGAGGCCAGGTGCCCGGCAGAGGGAGTTGGGCAAAAAAGATGGTCTGTTTCCAGGGGTAAGAAAAGTCAGCTGCCTAGGTGCCTGATGTCAGTTTGTAGGAGGCCTTTGGCCCTCCAAGTGATGCCACGTTTCCAGCTTGTGGCAGCTTGCATCTGGAAGAACTCCTGTTCCGTTCGGGATTGTAGGTGGCCGAAGCTGTGGGCCCGGCAGATGGAGTTGGGCACAAAGGATGGCTTGTTTCCAGGGATAAGTAAAGCCAGCTGCCCAGGTGCCTGATGTCAGTTTGTAGGAGGCCTTTGGCCCTCCAAGGGAAGCAAGTCTTCCTGTTCAAGGCAGCTTGCATCTGGAAGTAATCCTGTTCCCTTCGGGATTGTAGGTGGCCGAGGCCAGTTGCCCGGCTTAGAGAGTTGGGCACAAAGGATGGCCTGTTTCCAGGGGTAAGGAAAGTCAGCTGCCCAGGTGCCTGATGTCAGTTTGTAGAAGGCCTTTCACCCTCCGTGGGAAGCCAGGCTTCCTGGTTGTGGCAGCTTGCATCTGGAAGAAATCCTATTTCGTTCGGGATTGTAGGTGGCCGGAGCTAGGTGCCCGGCTGGGGGAGTTGGGAACAAAGGATGACTTGTTTCCAGGGGTAAGTAAAGTCAGCTGCCCAGGTGCCTGATGTCAGTTTGTAGGAGGCCTTTGGCCATCCATGGGAAGCCAGGCTTCCTGCTTGTGGCAGCTTGCATCTGGAAGAAATCCTGTTCCGTTCGGGATTGTAGGTGGCCGGAGCTGGGTGCCCGGCTGAGGGAGTTGGACACAAAGGATGGGCTGTTTCCAGGGGTAAGTAAAGTCAGCTGCCCAGGTGCCTGATGTCAGTTTGTAGGATGCCTTTGGCCCTCCATGGGAAGCCAGGCTGCCTGCTTTTGGAAGCTTGCATCTGGAAGAAATCCTGTTCTGTTCGGGATTGTAGGTGGCCGACCCCAGTTGCCCGGCTGGGGGAGTTGGGAACAAAGGATGACCTGTTTCCAGGGGTAAGTAAAGTCAGCTGCCCAGGTGCCTGATGTCAGTTTGTAGGAGGCCTTTGGTCCTCTATGGGAAGCCATGCTTACAGATTGTGGCAGCTTGCATCTGGAAGAAATCCTGTTCCATTCGGGATTGTAGGTGGCCGAGGCCAGGTGCCCGGCAGAGGGATTTGGGCACAAATGATGGCCTGTTTCCAGGGGTAAGAAAAGTCAGCTGCCTAGGTGCCTGATGTCAGTTTGTAGGAGGCCTTTGGCCCTCCAAGTGAAGCCACGTTTCCAGCTTGTGGCAGCTTGCATCTGGAAGAACTCCTGTTCCGTTCGGGATTGTAGGTGGCCGAAGCTGTGGGCCCGGCAGATGGAGTTGGGCACAAAGGATGGCCTGTTTCCAGGGGTAAGTAAAGCCAGCTGCCCAGGTGCCTGATGTCAGTTTGTAGGAGGCCTTTGGCCCTCCATGGGAAGCCAGGTTTCCTGCTTGTGGCAGCTTGCATCTGGAAGAAATCCCGTTCCGTTCGGGATTGTAGGTGGCCGAGGCCTGGTGCCCAGCTGAGGAAGTTGGGCACAAAGGATGGCCTGTTTCCAGGGGTAAGTAAAGTCACCTGCCCAGGTGCCTGATGTCAGTTTGTAGGAGACCTTTGGCGCTCCTAGGGAAGCAAGTCTTCCTGTTCAAGGCAGCTTGCATCTGGAAGAAATCCTGTTCCGTTCGGGATTGTAGGTGGCCGAGCCCAGTTTCCCGGCTGAGAGAGTTGGGCACAAAGGATGGGCTGTTTCCTGGGGTAAGTAAAGTCAGCTGCCCAGGTGCCTGATGTCAGTTTGTAGGAGGCCTTTGGCCCTCCAAGGGAAGCTAGTCTTCCTGTTCAAGGCAGCTTGCATCTGGAAGAAATCCTGTTCCGTTCGGGATTGTAGGTGGCCAGAGCTAGGTGCCCAGCTGAGGGAGTTGGGCACAAAGGATGGCCTGTTTCCAGGGGTAAGTAAAGTCAGCTGCCCAGGTGCCTGATGTCACTTTGTAGGAGGCCTTTGGCCCTCCAAGGGAAGCTAGTCTTCCAGGTTGTGGCAGCTTGCATCTGGAAGAAATCCTGTTCCGTCTGGGATTGTAGGTGGCCGAGGCCTGGTGCCCGGCAGAGGGAGTTGGGCACAAATGATGGCCTGTTTCCAGGGGTAAGTAAAGTCAGCTGCCCCGCTGTCTGATGTCAGTTTGTAGGAGGCCTTTGGCCCTCCATGGGAAGCCACGCTTCCAGTTTGTGGCAGCTTGCATCTGGAATAAATGCTGCTCCGTTTGGGATTGCAGGTGGCCTAGCCCAGTTGCCAGGATGAGATAGTTGGGCAAAAAGGATGTCCTGTTTCCAGAAGTAAGTAAAGTCAGCTGCCCAGGTGCCTGATGTCAGTTTGTAGGAGGCCTTTGGCCCTCCATGGGAAGCCAGGCTTCCTGCTTTTGGAAGCTTGCATCTGAAAGAAATCCTGTTCTGTTCGGGATTGTAGGTGGCCGAGGCCAGGTGCCCGGCAGAGGGAGTTGGGCACAAAAGATGGCCTGTTTCCAGGGGTAAGAAAAGTCAGCTGCCTAGGTGCCTGATGTCAGTTTGTAGGAGGCCTTTGGCCCTCCAAGTGAAGCCACGTTTCCAGCTTGTGGCAGCTTGCATCTGGAAGAACTCCTGTTCCGTTCGGGATTGTAGGTGGCCGAAGCTGTGGGCCCGGCAGATGGAGTTGGGCACAAAGGATGGCTTGTTTCCAGGGGTAAGTAAAGCCAGCTGCCCAGGTGCCTGATGTCAGTTTGTAGGAGGCCTTTGGCCTTCCAAGGGAAGCAAGTCTTCCTGTTCAAGGCAGCTTGCATCTGGAAGTAATCCTGTTCCCTTCGGGATTGTAGGTGGCCGAGGCCAGGTGCCCGGCAGAGGGAGTTGGGCACAAAGGATGTCCTGTTTCCATGGCTAAGTAAAGTCAGCTGCCCAGGTGCCTGATGTCAGTTTGTAGAAGGCCTTTCACCCTCCGTGGGAAGCCAGGCTTCCTGGTTGTGGCAGCGTGCATCTGGAAGAAATCCTATTTCGTTCGGGATTGTAGGTGGCCGGAGCTAGGTGCCCGGCTGAGGGAGTTGGACACAAAGGATGGGCTGTTTCCAGGGCTAAGTAAAGTCAGCTGCCCAGGTGCCTGATGTCAGTTTGTAAGAGGCCTTTGGCCCTCCATGGAAAGCCAGATTTCCTGCTTGTGGCAGCTTGCAACTGGAAGAAATCCCGTTCCGTTCGGGATTGTAGGTGGCCGAGGCCTGGTGCCCAGCTGAGGAAGTTGGGCACAAAGGATGGCCTGTTTCCAGGGGTAAGTAAAGTCAGCTGCCCAGGTGCCTGATGTCAGTTTGTAGGAGGCCTTTGGCCCTCCAAGGGAAGCCACGCTTCCAGTTTGTGGCAGCTTGCATCTGGAATAAATGCTGCTCCGTTTGGGATTGTAGGTGGCCTAGCCCAGTTGCCAGGATGAGAGAGTTGGGCACAAAGGATGTCCTGTTTCCAGAAGTAAGTAAAGTCAGCTGCCCAGGTGCCTGATGTCAGTTTGTAGGAGGCCTTTGGCCCTCCATGGGAAGCCAGGCTGCCTGCTTTTGGAAGCTTGCATCTGGAAGAAATCCTGTTCTGTTCGGGATTGTAGGTGGCCGACCCCAGTTGCCCGGCTGGGGGAGTTGGGAACAAAGGATGACCTGTTTCCAGGGGTAAGTAAAGTCAGCTGCCCAGGTGCCTGATGACAGTTTGTAGGAGGCCTTTGGTCCTCTATTGCAAGCCATGCTTACAGATTGTGGCAGCTTGCATCTGGAAGAAATCCTGTTCCATTCTGGATTGTAGGTGGCCGAGGCCAGGTGCCCGGCAGAGGGATTTGGGCACAAATGATGCCCTGTTTCCAGGGGTAAGAAAAGTCAGCTGCGTAGGTGCCTGATGTCAGTTTGTAGGAGGCCTTTGGCCCTCCAAGTGAAGCCACGTTTCCAGCTTGTGGCAGCTTGCATCTGGAAGAACTCCTGTTCCGTTCGGGATTGTAGGTGGCCGAAGCTGTGGGCCCGGCAGATGGAGTTGGGCACAAAGGATGGCCTGTTTCCAGGGGTAAGTAAAGCCAGCTGCCCAGGTGCCTGATATCAGTTTGTAGGAGGCCTTTGGCCCTCCATGGGAAGCCAGGTTTCCTGCTTGTGGCAGCTTGCATCTGGAAGAAATCCCGTTCCGTTCGGGATTGTAGGTGGCCGAGCCCAGTTGCCCGGCTGAGAGAGTTGGGCACAAAGGATGGCCTGTTTCCAGGGGTAAGTAAAGTCAGCTGCCCAGGTGCCTGATGTCAGTTTGTAGGAGGCCTTTGGCGCTCCTAGGGAAGCAAGTCTTCCTGTTCAAGGCAGCTTGCATCTGGAAGAAATCCTGTTCCGTTCGGGATTGTAGGTGGCCGAGCCCAGTTGCCCGGCTGAGAGAGTTGGGCACAAAGGATGGCCTGTTTCCAGGGGTAAGTAAAGTCAGCTGCCCAGGTGCCTGATGTCAGTTTGTAGGAGGCCTTTGGCCCTCCAAGGGAAGCTAGTCTTCCTGTTCAAGGCAGCTTGCATCTGGAAGAAATCCTGTTCCGTTCGGGATTGTAGGTGGCCGGAGCTAGGTGCCCAGCTGAGGGAGTTGGGCACAAAGGATGGCCTGTTTACAGGGGTAAGGAAAGACAGCTGCCCACGTGCCTGATGTCAGTTTGTAGGAGGCCTTTGGCCCTCCAAGGGAAGCAAGTCTTCCTGCTTGTTGCAGCTTGCATCTGGAAGAAATCCTGTTCCGTTCGGGATTGTAGGCGGCCGAGGTCAGGTGCCTGGCAGAGGGAGTTGGGCACAAAGGATGTCCTGTTTCCAGGGGTAAGTAAAGTCAGCTGCCCAGGTGCCTGATGTCAGTTTGTAGGAGGCCTTTGGCCCTCCAAGGGAAGCTAGTCTTCCAGGTTGTGGCAGCTCGCATCTGGAAGAAATCCTGTTCCGTTCGAGATTGTAGGTGGCCGGAGCTGTGTGCCCGGCTGAGGGAGTTGGACACAAAGGATGGGCTGTTTCCAGGGGTAAGGAAAGTCAGCTGCCCAGGTGCCTGATGTCAGTTTGTAGGAGGCCTTTGGCCCTCCAAGGGAAGCTAGTCTTCCAGGTTGTGGCAGCTTGCATCTGGAAGAAATCCTGTTCCGTCTGGGATTGTCGGTGGCCGAGGCCTGGTGCCCGGCAGAGGGAGTTGGGCACAAATGATGGCCTGTTTCATGAGGAAAGTAAAGTCAGCTGCCCAGGTGCCTGATGTCAGTTTGTAGGAGGCCTTTGGTCCTCCATGGGAAGCCATGCTTCCAGCTTGTGGCAGCTTGCATCTGGAAGAAATCCTGTTCCGTTCGGGATTGTAGGTGGCCGGAGCTGGGTGCCCGGCTGAGGGAGTTGGACACAAAGGATGGGCTGTTTCCAGGGGTAATTAAAGTCAGCTACCCAGGTGCCTGATGTCAGTTTGTAGGAGGCCTTTGGCCCTCCATGGGAAGCCAGGTTTCCTGCTTGTGGCAGCTTGCATCTGGAAGAAATGCTGTTCCGTTCGGGATTGTGGGTGGCCGAGGCCAGGTGCCCGGCAGAGGGAGTTGGGCACAAAAGATGTCCTGTTTAGAGGGGTAAGTAAGGTCAGCTACCATGGTGCCTGATGTCAGTTTGTAGGAGGCCTTTGGTCCTCCATGGGAAGCCAGGATTCCAGCTTGTGGCAGCTTGCATCGGGAAGAAATCCTGTTCCGTTCGGGATTGTAGGTGGCCGAGGCCAGGTGCCCGGCAGCGGGAATTGGGCACAAATGATGGCCTGTTTCATGAGGAAAGTAAAGTCAGCTGCCCAGGTGCCTGATGTCAGTTTGTAGGAGGCCTTTGGCCCACCCTGAAAGCCAGGCTTTTTGCTTGTGACCGCTTGCATCTCAAGAAATGGTGTTCCGTTCGGGATTGTAGGTGGCCAGAGCTGGATGCCCGGCAGGGGAAGTTGGGCACACATATGGGCTGTTTCCAGGGGTAAGTAAAGTCAGCTGCCCAGGTGCCTGATGTCAGTTTGTAAGAGGCCTTTGGCCCTCCAAGGGAAGCCAGGCTTCCAGTTTGTGGCAGCTTGCATCTGGAAGAAATCCTGTTACGTTCGGGATTGTAGGTGGCCGATGCCAGGTGCCCGGCTGAGGGAGTTGGGCACAAAGGATGGCCTGTTTCCAGGGGTAAGTAAAGTCAGCTGCCCAGGTGTCTGATGTCAGTTTGTAGGAGGCCTTTGGCCCTTAAAGGGAAGCCACGCTTCCAGTTTGTGACAGCTTGCTTCTGGAATAAATGCTGCTCCGTTTGGGATTGTAGGTGGCCTAGCCCAGTTGCCAGGATGACAGAGTTGGGCACAAAGGATGTCCTGTTTCCAGAAGTAAGTAAAGTCAGCTGCCCAGGTGCCTGATGTCAGTTTGTAGGAGGCCTTTGGCCCTCCATTGGAAGCCAGGCTGCCTGCTTTTGGAAGCTTGCATCTGGAAGAAATCCTGTTCCGTTCGAGATTGTAGGTGGCCGACCCCAGTTGCCCGGCTGGGGTAGTTGGGAACAAAGGATGACCTGTTTCCAGGGGTAAGTAAAGTCAGCTGCCCAGGTGCCTGATGTCAGTTTGTAGGAGGCCTTTGGTCCTCTATGGGAAGCCATGCTTACAGATTGTGGCAGCTTGCATCTGGAAGAAATCCTGTTCCATTCAAGATTGTAGGTGGCCGAGGCCAGGTGCCTGGCAGAGGGAGTTGGGCACAAAAGATGGCCTGTTTCCAGGGGTAAGAAAAGTCAGCTGCCCACGTGCCTGATGTCAGATTGTAGGAGGCCTTTGGCCCTCCAAGTGAAGCCACGTTTCCAGCTTGTGGCAGCTTGCATCTGGAAGAACTCCTGTTCCGTTCGGGATTGTAGGTGGCCGGAGCTGTGTGCCCTACTGAGGGAGTTGGACAAAAAGGATGGGCTGTTTCCAGGGGTAAGTAAAGTCAGCTGCCCAGGTGCCTGATGTCAGTTTGTAGGAGGCCTTTGGCCCTCCAAGGGAAGCTAGTCTTCCAGTTTGTGGCAGCTTGCATCTGGAAGAAATCCTGTACCGATTGGGTTTGTAGGTAGCCGAGGCCAGGTGCCCGGTAGAGGGAGTTGGGCACAAATGATGGCCTGTTTCATGAAGAAAGTAAAGTCAGCTGCCCAGGTGCCTGATGTCAGTTTGTAGGAGGCCTTTGGCCCTCCATGGGAAGCCAGGCTTTCTGTTTGTGGCAGCTTGCATCTGGAAGAAATCCTTTTCCGTTCGGGATTGTAGGTGGGTGAGGCCTGGTGCCCGGCAGAGTGAGTTGGGCACAAAGGATGGCCTGTTTCCAGGGGTAAGTAAAGTCAGCTGCCCAGGTGCCTGGTGTAAGTTTTTAGAAGGCCTTTGGCCCTCCAATTGAAGCCAGGCTTCCAGTTTGTGGCAGCTTGCATCTGGAAGAAATCCTGTTTCGTTCGGGATTGTAGGTGGCCGAGGTCAGGTGCCCCGCAGAGGGAGTTGGGCACAAAGGCTGGGCTGTTTCCCGGGGTTAGTAAAGTCAGCTGCCCAGGTGCCTGATGTCAGTTTGTAGGAGGCCTTTGGCCCTCCATGGGAAGCCAGGTTTCCTGCTTGTGGCAGCTTGCATCTGGAAAAAAATGCCTTTCCGTTCGGGATTGTAGGTGGCCGGAGCTGGGTGCCCGGCAGAGGGAGTTGGGCACAATGGATGGCCTGTTTACAGGGGTAAGTAAAGTCAGCTGCCCACGTGCCTGATGTAAGTTTGTAGGAGGCCTTTGGCCCTCCATGGGAAGCCAGGCTTCCAGTTTCTGGCACCTTGCATCTGGAAGAAATCCTGTTCTGTTCTGGATTGTAGGTGGCCGAGGGCAAGTGCCCAGCAGAGGGAGTTGGGCACAAATGATGACCGGTTTCATGAGGAAAATAAAGTCAGATGCTCAGGTGCCTGATGTCAGTTTGTAGGAGGCCTTTGGCCCTCCAAGGGAAGCCAGGTTTCCTGCTTGTGGCAGCTTGCATCTGGAAGAACTCCTGTTCCGTTCGGAATTGTAGGTGGCCAAAGCTGTGGGCCCGGCAGAGGGAGTTGGGCACAAAGGATGGCCTGTTTCCAGGGGTAAGTAAAGTCAGCTGCCCAGGTGCCTGATGTCAGTTTGTAGGAGGCCTTTAGCCCTCCAAGGGAAGCTAGTCTTCTAGTTTGTGGCAGCTTGCATCTGGAAGAAATCCTGTTCCGTTCGGGATTGTAGGTCGCCGAGGCCAGCTGCCCGGCAGAGGGAGTTTTGCACAAAGGATGTCCTGTTTCCAGGGGTAAGTAAAGTCAGCTGCCCAGGTGCCTGATGTCAGTTTGTAGGAGGCCTTTGGTCCTCCATGGGAAGCCAGGCTTCCAGCTTGTGGCAGCTTGCATCGGGAAGAAATCCTGTTCCGTTCGGGATTGTAGGTGTCCGGAGTTGGGTGCCCGGCTGAGGGAGTTGGACACAACGGATGGGCTGTTTCCAGGGGTAATTAAAGTCAGCTGCCCAGGTGCCTGATGTCAGTTTGTAGGAGGCCTTTGGCCCTCCATGGGAAGCCAGGTTTCCTGCTTGTGGCAGCTTGCATCTGGAAGAAATCCCGTTCCGTTCGGGATTGTAGGTGGCCGAGGCCTGGTGCCCATCTGAGGAAGTTGGGCACAAAGGATGGGCTGTTTCCAGGGGTAAGTAAAGTCAGCTGCCCAGGTGCCTGATGTCAGTTTGTAGGAGGCCTTTGGCCCTCCAAGGGAAGCTAGTCTTCCTGTTCAAGGCAGCTTGCATCTGGAAGAAATCCTGTTCCGTTCGGGATTGTAGGTGGCCGAGGCCAGGTGCCCGGCAGAGGGAGTTGGGCACAAAGGATGACTTGTTTCCAGGGGTAAGTAAAGTCAGCTGCCCAGGTGCCTGATGTCAGTTTGTAGGAGGCCTTTGGCCTTCCAAATGAAGCCATTCTTCCAGCTTGTGGCAGCTTGCATCTGGAAGAACTCCGGTTCCGTTCGGGATTGTAGGTGGCCAAAGCTGTGGGCCCGGCAGAGGGAGTTGGGCACAAAGGATGGCCTGTTTCCAGGGGTAAGTAAAGTCAGCTGCCCAGGTGCCTGATGTCAGTTTGTAGGAGGCCTTTAGCCCTCCAAGGGAAGCTAGTCTTCCAGTTTGTGGCAGCTTGCATCTGGAAGAAATGCTGTTCCGTTCGGGATTGTAGGTGGCCGAGGCCAAATGCCCGGCAGAGGGAGTTTTGCACAAAGGATGTCCTGTTTCCAGGGGTAAGTAAAGTCAGCTGCCCAGGTGCCTGATGTCAGTTTGTAGGAGGCCTTTGGCCCTCCAAGGGAAGCTAGTCTTCCAGGTTGTGGCAGCTTGCATCTGGAAGAAATCCTGTTCCGTCTGGGATTGTAGGTGGCCTAGGCCAGGTGCCCGGTAGAAGGAGTTGGGCACAAATGATGGCCTGTTTCATGAGGAAAGTAAAGTCAGCTGCCCAGGTGCCTGATGTCAGTTTGTAGACGGCCTTTCACCCTCCGTGGGAAGCCAGGCTTCCTGCTTGTGGCAGCTTGCATCTGGAAGAAATCCTGTTTCGTTCGGGATTGTAGGTGGCCGGAGCTAGGTGCCCGGCTGGGGGAGTTGGGAACAAAGGATGACTTGTTTCCAGCGGTAAGTAAAGTCAGCTGCCCAGGTGCCTGATGTCAGTTTGTAGGAGGCCTTTGGCCATCCATGGGAAGCCAGGTTTCCTGCTTGTGGCAGCTTGCATCTGGAAGAAATCCCGTTCCGTTCGGGATTGTAGGTGGCCGAGGCCTGGTGCCCTGCTGAGGAAGTTGGGCACAAAGGATGGCCTGTTTCCAGGGGTAAGTAAAGTCAGCTGCCCAGGTGCCTGATGTCAGTTTGTAGGAGACCTTTGGCGCTCCTAGGGAAGCAAGTCTTCCTGTTCAAGGCTGCTTGCATCTGGAAGAAATCCTGTTCCATTCGGGATTGTAGGTGGCCGAGCCCAGTTGCCCGGCTGAGAGAGTTGGGCACAAAGGATGGGCTGTTTCCAGGGGTAAGTAAAGTCAGCTGCCCAGGTGCCTGATGTCAGTTTGTAGGAGGCCTTTGGCCATCCATGCGAAGCCAGGCTTCCTGCTTGTGGCAGCTTGCATCTGGAAGAAATCCTGTTCCGTTCGGGATTGTAGGTGGCCGGAGCTGGGTGCCCGGCTGAGGGAGGTGGACACAAAGGATGGGCTGTTTCCAGGGGTAATTAAAGTCAGCTGCCCAGGTGCCTGATGTCAGTTTGTAGGAGGCCTTTGGCCCTCCATGGGAAGCCAGGTTTCCTGCTTGTGGCAGCTTGCATCTGGAAGAAATCCTGTTCCGTTCGGGATTGTAGGTGGCCGAGCCCAGTTGCCCGGCTGAGAGAGTTGGGCACAAATGATGGGCTGTTTCCAGGGGTAAGTAAAGTCAGCTGCCCAGGTGCCTGATGTCAGTTTGTAGGAGGCCTTTGGCCCTCCAAGGGAAGCTAGTCTTCCTGTTCAAGGCAGCTTGCATCTGGAAGAAATCCTGTTCCGTTCGGGATTTTAGGTGGCCGAGGTCAGGCGCCTGGCAGAGGGAGTTGGGCACAAAGGATGTCCTGTTTCCAGGGGTAAGTAAAGTCAGCTGCCCAGGTGCCTGATGTCAGTTTGTAGGAGGCCTTTGGCCCTCCAAGGGAAGCTAGTCTTCCAGCTTGTTGCAGCTTGCATCTGGAAGAAATCCTGTTCCGTTCGGGATTGTAGGCGGCCGAGGTCAGGCGCCTGGCAGAGGGAGTTGGGCACAAAGGATGTCCTGTTTCCAGGGGTAAGTAAAGTCAGCTGCCCAGGTGCCTGATGTCAGTTTGTAGGAGACCTTTGGCCCTCCAAGGGAAGCCAGGCTTCCTGCTTGTGGCAGCTTGCATCTGGAAGAAATCCTGTTCCGTTCGGGATTGTAGGTGGCCGGAGCTGTGTGCCCGGCTGAGGGAGTTGGACACAAAGGATGGGCTGTTTCCAGGGGTAAGGAAAGTCAGCTGCCCAGGTGCCTGATGTCAGGTTGTAGGAGGCCTTTGGCCCTCCAAGGGAATCTAGTCTTCCAGGTTGTGGCTGCTTGCATCTGGAAGAAATCCTGTTCCGTCTGGGATTGTAGGTGGCCGAGGCCTGGTGCCCGGCAGAGGGAGTTGGGCACAAAGGATGGCCTGTTTCCAGGGGTAAGAAAAGTCAGCTGCCCAGGTGCCTGATGTCAGTTTGTAGGAGGCCTTTGGCCCTCCAAGGGAAGCAAGTCTTCCTGTTCAAGGCAGCTTGCATCTGGAAGTAATCCTGTTCCCTTCGGGATTGTAGGTGGCCGAGGCCAGTTGCCCGGCTTAGAGAGTTGGGCACAAAGGATGGCCTGTTTCCAGGGGTAAGTAAAGTCAGCTGCCCAGCTGCCTGATGTCAGTTTGTAGGAGGCCTTTGGCCCTCCAAGGGAAGCTAGTCTTCCAGCTTGTGGCAGCTGGCATCTGGAAGAACTCCTGTTCCGTTCGAGATTGTAGGTGGCCGAGGCCAGGTGCCCGGCAGAGGGAGTTGGGCACAAAGGATGTCCTGTTTCCATGGCTAAGTAAAGTCAGCTGCCCAGGTGCCTGGAGTCAGTTTGCTGGTGGCTATTGGTCCTCCATGGGAAGGAAGTCTTCCTGTTCAAGGCAGCTTGCATCTGGAAGTAATCCTGTTCCGTTCGGGATTGTAGGTGGCCGAGGCCAGGTGCCTGGCAGAGGGAGTTGGGCACAAAGGATGTCCTGTTTCCTGGGGTAAGTAAAGACAGCTGCCCAGGTGCCTGATGTCAGTTTGTAGGAGACCTTTGGCCCTCCAAGGGAAGCGAGGCTTCCTGCTTGTGGCAGCTTGCATCTGGAAGAAATCCTGTTCCGTTCGGGATTGTAGGTGGCCGGAGCTGTGTGCCCGGCTGAGGGAGTTGGACACAAAGGATGACCTGTTTCCAGGGGTAAGGAAAGTCAGCTGCCCAGGTGCCTGATGTCAGGTTGTAGGAGGCCTTTGGCCCTCCAATGGAAGCAAGTCTTCCTGTTCAAGGCAGCTTGCATCTGGTATAAATCCTGTACCCTTCGGGATTGTAGGTGGCCGAGCCCAGTTGCCCGGCTAAGAGAGTTGGGCACAAAGGATGGGCTTTTTCCAGGGGTAAGTAAAGTCAGCTGCCCAGGTGCCTGATGTCAGTTTGTAGGAGGCCTTTGGCCCTCCAAGGGAAGCTAGTCTTCCAGGTTGTGGCAGCTTGCATCTGGAAGAAATCCTGTTCCGTCTGGGATTGTAGGTGGCCTAGGCCAGGTGCCCGGCAGAGGGAGTTGGGCACAAAGGATGGCCTGTTTCATGAGGAAAGTAAAGTCAGCTGCCCAGGTGCCTGATGTCAGTTTGTAGGAGGCCTTTGGTCCTCCAAGGGAAGCCATGGTTCCAGCTTGTGGCAGCTTGCATCTGGAAGAAATCCTGTTCCATTCGGGATTGTAGGTTGCCGAGGCCAGGTGCCCGGCAGAGGGAGTTGGGCACAAAAGATGGCCTGTTTCCAGGGGTAAGAAAATTCAGCTGCCTAGGTGCCTGATGTCAGTTTGTAGGAGGCCTTTGGCCCTCCAAGTGAAGCCACGTTTCCAGCTTGTGGCAGCTTGCATCTGGAAGAACTCCTGTTCCGTTCGGGATTGTAGGTGGCCGCAGCTGTGGGCCCGGCAGATGGAGTTGGGCACAAAGGATGGCCTGTTTCCAGGGGTAAGTAAAGCCAGCGGCCCAGGTGCCTGATGTCAGTTTGTAGGAGGCCTTTGGCCCTCCAAGGGAAGCAAGTCTTCCTGTTCAAGGCAGCTTGCATCTGGATGTAATCCTGTTCCCTTCGGGATTGTAGGTGGCCGAGGCCAGTTGCCCGGCTTAGAGAGTTGGGCACAAAGGATGGCCTGTTTCCAGGGGTAAGTAAAGTCAGCTGCCCAGGTGCCTGATGTCAGTTTGTAGGAGGCCTTTGGCCCTCCAAGTGAAGCTGGTCTTCCAGCTTGTGGCAGCTTGCATCTGGAAGAAATGCTGTTCCGTTCGGGATTGTAGGTGGCCGAGGCCAGGTGCCCGGCAGAGGGAGTTGGACACAAAGGATGGGCTGTTTCCAGGGGTAAGGAAAGTCAGCTGCCCAGGTGCCTGATGTCAGTTTGTAGGAGGCCTTTGGCCCTCCAAGGGAAGCTAGTCTTCCAGGTTGTGGCAGCTTGCATCTGGAAGAAATCCTGTTCCGTCTGGGATTGTAGGTGGCCGAGGCCTGGTGCCCGGCAGAGGGAGTTGGGCACAAATGATGGCCTGTTTCATGAGGAAAGTAAAGTCAGCTGCCCAGGTGCATGATGTCAGTTTGTAGGAGGCCTTTGGTCCTCCATGGGAAGCCAGGCTTCCAGCTTGTGGCAGCTTTCATCGGGAAGAAATCCTGTTTCGTTCGGGATTGTAGGTGGCCGGAGCTAGGTGCCCGGCTGGGGGAGTTGGGAACAAAGGATGACTTGTTTCCAGGGGTAATAAAGTCAGCTGCCCAGGTGCCTGATGTCAGTTTGTAGGAGGCCTTTGGCCCTCCAAGGGAAGCTAGTCTTCCTGTTCAAGGCAGCTTGCATCTGGAAGAAATCCTGTTCCGTTCGGGATTGTAGGTGGCCGAGGCCAAGTGCCCGGCAGAGGGAGTTGGGCACAAAGGATGACTTGTTTCCAGGGGTAAGTAAAGTCAGCTGCCCAGGTGCCTGATGTCAGTTTGTAGGAGGCCTTTGGCCTTCCAAATGAAGCCATTCTTCCAGCGTGTGGCAGCTTGCATCTGGAAGAACTCCGGTTCCGTTCGGGATTGTAGGTGGCCAAAGCTGTGGGCCCGGCAGAGGGAGTTGGGCACAAAGGATGGCCTGTTTCCAGGGGTAAGTAAAGTCAGCTGCCCAGGTGCCTGATGTCAGTTTGTAGGAGGCCTTTAGCCCTCCAAGGGAAGCTAGTCTTCCAGTTTGTGGCAGCTTGCATCTGGAAGAAATGCTGTTCCGTTCGGGATTGTAGGTGGCCGAGGCCAGGTGCCCGGCAGAGGGAGTTTTACACAAAGGATGTCCTGTTTCCAGGGGTAAGTAAAGTCAGCTGCCCAGGTGCCTGATGTCAGTTTGTAGGAGGCCTTTGGCCCTCCAAGGGAAGCTAGTCTTCCAGGTTGTGGCAGCTTGCATCTGGAAGAAATGCTGTTCCGTCTGGGATTGAAGGTGGCCTAGGCCAGGTGCCCGGTAGAAGGAGTTGGGCACAAATGATGGCCTGTTTCATGAGGAAAGTAAAGTCAGCTGCCCAGGTGCCTGATGTCAGTTTGTAGACGGCCTTTCACCCTCCGTGGGAAGCCAGGCTTCCGGCTTGTGGCAGCTTGCATCTGGAAGAAATCCTGTTTCGTTCGGGATTGTAGGTGGCCGGAGCTAGGTGCCCGGCTGGGGGAGTTGGGAACAAAGGATGACTTGTTTCCAGCGGAAAGTAAAGTCAGCTGCCCAGGTGCCTGATGTCAGTTTGTAGGAGGCCTTTGGCCATCCATGGGAAGCCAGGCTTCCTGCTTGTGGCAGCTTCCATCTGGAAGAAATCCTGTTCCGTTCGGGATTGTAGGTGGCCGGAGCTGTGTGCCCGGCTGAGGGAGCTGGACACAAAGGATGGGCTGTTTCCAGGGGTAATTAAAGTCAGCTGACCAGGTGCCTGATGTCAGTTTGTAGGAGGCCTTTGGCCCTCCATGGGAAGCCAGGTTTCCTGCTTGTGGCAGCTTGCATCTGGAAGAAATCCCGTTCCGTTCGGGATTGTAGGTGGCCGAGGCCTGGTGCCCAGCTGAGGAAGTTGGGCACAAAGGATGGCCTGTTTCCAGGGGTAAGTAAAGTCAGCTGCCCAGGTGCCTGATGTCAGTTTGTAGGAGACCTTTGGCGCTCCTAGGGAAGCAAGTCTTCCTGTTCAAGGCTGCTTGCATCTGGAAGAAATCCTGTTCCATTCGGGATTGTAGGTGGCCGAGCCCAGTTGCCCGGCTGAGAGAGTTGGGCACAAAGGATGGGCTGTTTCCAGGGGTAAGTAAAGTCAGCTGCCCAGGTGCCTGATGTCAGTTTGTAGGAGGCCTTTGGCCATCCATGCGAAGCCAGGCTTCCTGCTTGTGGCAGCTTGCATCTGGAAGAAATCCTGTTCCGTTCGGGATTGTAGGTGGCCGGAGCTGGGTGCCCGGCTGAGGGAGTTGGACACAAAGGATGGGCTGTTTCCAGGGGTAATTAAAGTCAGCTGCCCAGGTGCCTGATGTCAGTTTGTAGGAGGCCTTTGGCCCTCCAAGGGAAGCTAGTCTTCCAGCTTGTTGCAGCTTGCATCTGGAAGAAATCCTGTTCCGTTCGGGATTGTAGGCGGCCGAGGTCAGGTGCCTGGCAGAGGGAGTTGGGCACAAAGGATGTCCTGTTTCCAGGGGTAAGTAAAGTCAGCTGCCCAGGTGCCTGATGTCAGTTTGTAGGAGACCTTTGGCCCTCCAAGGGAAGCCAGGCTTCCTGCTTGTGGCAGCTTGCATCTGGAAGAAATCCTGTTCCGTTCGGGATTGTAGGTGGCCGGAGCTGTGTGCCCGGCTGAGGGAGTTGGACACAAAGGATGGGCTGTTTCCAGGGGTAAGGAAAGTCAGCTGCCCAGGTGCCTGATGTCAGGTTGTAGGAGGCCTTTGGCCCTCCAAGGGAATCTAGTCTTCCAGGTTGTGGCAGCTTGCATCTGGAAGAAATCCTGTTCCGTCTGGGATTGTAGGTGGCCGAGGCCTGGTGCCCGGCAGAGGGAGTTGGGCACAAAGGATGGCCTGTTTCCAGGGGTAAGAAAAGTCAGCTGCCCAGGTGCCTGATGTCAGTTTGTAGGAGGCCTTTGGCCCTCCAAGGGAAGCAAGTCTTCCTGTTCAAGGCAGCTTGCATCTGGAAGTAATCCTGTTCCCTTCGGGATTGTAGGTGGCCGAGGCCAGTTGCCCGGCTTAGAGAGTTGGGCACAAAGGATGGCTGTTTCCAGGGGTAAGTAAAGTCAGCTGCCCAGGTGCCTGATGTCAGTTTGTAGGAGGCCTTTGGCCCTCCAAGGGAAGCTAGTCTTCCAGCTTGTGGCAGCTGGCATCTGGAAGAACTCCTGTTCCGTTCGAGATTGTAGGTGGCCGAGGCCAGGTGCCCGGCAGAGGGAGTTGGGCACAAAAGATGTCCTGTTTCCATGGCTAAGTAAAGTCAGCTGCCCAGGTGCCTGGAGTCAGTTTGCTGGTGGCTATTGGTCCTCCATGGGAAGGAAGTCTTCCAGTTTGTGGCAGCTTGCTTCTGGAAGAAATCCTGTTCCGTTCGGGATTGTAGGTGGCCGGAGCTAGGTGCCCGGCCGAGGGAGTAGGGCACAAAAAATGGCCTGTTTCCAGGGGTAAGTAAAGTCAGCTGCCCAGGTGCCTGATGTCAGTTTGTAGGAGGCCTTTGGCTCTCCAAGGGAAGCTAGTCTTCCAGCATGTTGCAGCTTGCATCTGGAAGAAATCCTGTTCCGTTCGGGATTGTAGGTGGCCGAGGCCAGGTGCCTGGCAGAGGGAGTTGGGCACAAAGGATGTCCTGTTTCCTGGGGTAAGTAAAGACAGCTGCCCAGGTGCCTGATGTCAGTTTGTAGGAGACCTTTGGCCCTCCAAGGGAAGCGAGGCTTCCTGCTTGTGGCAGCTTGCATCTGGAAGAAATCCTGTTCCGTTCGGGATTGTAGGTGGCCGGAGCTGTGTGCCCGGCTGAGGGAGTTGGACACAAAGGATGGGCTGTTTCCAGGGGTAAGGAAAGTCAGCTGCCCAGGTGCCTGATGTCAGGTTGTAGGAGGCCTTTGGCCCTCCAATGGAAGCAAGTCTTCCTGTTCAAGGCAGCTTGCATCTGGTATAAATCCTGTACCCTTCGGGATTGTAGGTGGCCGAGCCCAGTTGCCCGGCTAAGAGAGTTGGGCACAAAGGATGGGCTTTTTCCAGGGGTAAGTAAAGTCAGCTGCCCAGGTGCCTGATGTCAGTTTGTAGGAGGCCTTTGGCCCTCCAAGGGAAGCTAGTCTTCCAGGTTGTGGCAGCTTGCATCTGGAAGAAATCCTGTTCCGTCTGGGATTGTAGGTGGCCTAGGCCAGGTGCCCGGCAGAGGGAGTTGGGCACAAAGGATGGCCTGTTTCATGAGGAAAGTAAAGTCAGCTGCCCAGGTGCCTGATGTCAGTTTGTAGGAGGCCTTTGGTCCTCCAAGGGAAGCCATGCTTCCAGCTTGTGGCAGCTTGCATCTGGAAGAAATCCTGCTCCATTCGGGATTGTAGGTGGCCGAGGCCAGGTGCCCGGCAGAGGGAGTTGGGCACAAAAGATGGCCTGTTTCCAGGGGTAAGAAAAGTCAGCTGCCTAGGTGCCTGATGTCAGTTTGTAGGAGGCCTTTGGCCCTCCAAGTGAAGCCACGTTTCCAGCTTGTGGCAGCTTGCATCTGGAAGAACTCCTGTTCCGTTCGGGATTGTAGGTGGCCGCAGCTGTGGGCCCGGCAGATGGAGTTCGGCACAAAGGATGGCCTGTTTCCAGGGGTAAGTAAAGCCAGCGGCCCAGGTGCCTGATGTCAGTTTGTAGGAGGCCTTTGGCCCTCCAAGGGAAGCAAGTCTTCCTGTTCAAGGCAGCTTGCATCTGGAAGTAATCCTGTTCCCTTCGGGATTGTAGGTGGCCGAGGCCAGTTGCCCGGCTTAGAGAGTTGGGCACAAAGGATGGGCTGTTTCCAGGGGTAAGGAAAGTCAGCTGCCCAGGTGCCTGATGTCAGGTTGTAGGAGGCCTTTGGCCCTCCAAGTGAAGCTGGTCTTCCAGCTTGTGGCAGCTTGCATCTGGAAGAAATGCTGTTCTGTTCGGGATTGTAGGTGGCCGAGGCCAGGTGCCCGGCAGAGGGATTTGGGCACAAAGGATGGCCTGTTTCCATGGCTAAGTAAAGTCAGCTGCCCAGGTGCCTGATGTCAGTTTGTAGGAAGCCTTTGGCCCTCCAAGGGAAGCTAGTCTTCCTGTTCAAGGCAGCTTGCATCTGGAAGAAATCCTGTTCCGTTCGGGATTGTAGGTGGCGGGAGCTAGGTGCCCAGCTGAGGGAGTTGGGCACAAAGGATGGCCTGTTTCCAGGGGTAAGTAAAGTCAGCTGCCCAGGTGCCTGATGTCAGTTTGTAAGAGGCCTTTGGCCCTCCATGGGAAGCTAGTCTTCCTGTTCAAGGCAGCTTGCATCTGGAAGAAATCCTGTTCCATTCGGGATTGTAGGTGGCCGGAGCTAGGTGCCCAGCTGAGGGAGTTGGGCACAAATGATGTCCTGTTTCCAGGGGTAAGTAAAGTCAGCTGCCCAGGTGCCTGATGTCAGTTTGTAGGAGACCTTTGGCCCT
This sequence comes from Chamaea fasciata, assembly GCF_029207755.1. Taxonomy (NCBI): domain Eukaryota; kingdom Metazoa; phylum Chordata; class Aves; order Passeriformes; family Sylviidae; genus Chamaea; species Chamaea fasciata. The sequence goes on along the minus strand of NW_027094245.1, from coordinate 126,470 downwards.
CCAAGGGAAGCCAGGCTTCCTGCTTGTGGCAGCTTGCATCTGGAAGAAATCCTGTTCCGTTCGGGATTGTAGGTGGCCGGAGCTGTGTGCCCGGCTGAGGGAGTTGGACACAAAGGATGGGCTGTTTCCAGCGGTGAGGAAAGTCAGCTGCCCAGGTGCCTGATGTCAGTTTGTAGGAGGTCTTTGGCCCTCCAAGGGAAGCTAGTCTTCCAGGTTGTGGCAGCTTGCATCTGGAAGAAATCCTGTTCCGTCTGGGATTGTAGGTGGCCGAGGCCTGGTGCCTGGCAGAGGGAGTTGGGCACAAATGACGGCCTGTTTCATGAGGAAAGTAAAGTCAGCTGCCCAGGTGCCTGATGTCAGTTTGTAGGAGGCCTTTGGTCCTCCATGGGAAGCCAGGTTTCCTGCTTGTGGCAGCTTGCATCTGGAAGTAATCCTGTTCCCTTCGGGACTGTAGGTGGCCGAGGCCAGTTGCCCGGCTTAGAGAGTTGGGCACAAAGGATGGCTTGTTTCCAGGGGTAAGTAAAGTCAGCTGCCCAGGTGCCTGATTTCAGTTTGTAGGAGGCCTTTGGCCCTCCAAGGGAAGCAAGTCTTCCAGCTTGTGGCTGCTTGCATCTGGAAGAAATCATGTTCCGTTCGGGATTGTAGGTGGCCGCGGCCAGGTGACCCGCAGAGGGAGTTGGGCACAAAGGATGTCCTGTTTCCATGGCTAAGAAAAGTCAGCTGCCCAGGTGCCTGGAGTCAGTTTGCTGGTGGCTATTGGTCCTCCATGGGAAGGAAGTCTTCCAGTTTGTGGCAGCTTGCTTCTGGAAGAAATGCTGTTCCGTTCGGGATTGTAGGTAGCCGAGGCCAGGTGCCCAGGAGAGGGAGTTGGGCACAAAGGATGGCCTGTTTCCAGGGGTAAGTAAAGTCAGCTGCCCAGGTGCCTGATGTCTGTTTGTAGGTGATCTTTTGCCCTCCAAGGGAAGCAAGTCTTCCAGTTTGTGGCAGCTTACATCTGGAAGAAATCCTGTTCCGTTTGGGATTCTGGGTGGCCGAGGCCAGGTGCCCGGCAGAGGGAATTGGGCACAAAGGATGGCCTGTTTCCAGGGGTAAGTAAAGTCAGCTGCCCAGGCTCCTGATATCAGTTTGCAGGTGGCTATTGGTCCTCCATGGAAAGCCCGGCTTCCAGGTTTTGGCAGCTTGCATCTGGATGTAATCCTGTTCTGTTCGGGATTGTAGGTGGCCGAGGCCTGGTTCCCGGCAGAGGGAGTTGGGCACAAAGGATGGGCTGTTTCCAGGGGTAAGTAAAGTCAGCTGCCCAGGTGCCTGATGTCAGTTTGTAGGAGGCCTTTGGCCCTCCATGGGAAGCCAGGTTTCCTGCTTGTGGCAGCTTGCATCTGGAAGAAATCCTGTTCCGTTCGGGATTGTAGGTGGCCAAGGCCTGGTGCCCAGCAGAGGGAGTTGGGCACAAAGGATGGGCTGTTTCCAGGGGTAAGAAAAGTCACCTGCCCAGGTGCCTGATGTCAGTTTGTAGGAGGCCTTTGGCCCTCGAAGGGAAGCAAGTCTTCTTGTTCAAGGCAGCTTGCATCTGGAAGTAATCCTGTTCCCTTCGGGATTGTAGGTGGCCGAGGCAAGTTGCCCGGCTTAGAGAGGTGGGCACAAAGGATGGCCTGTTTCCAGGGGTAAGTAAAGTCAGCTTCCCAGGTGCCTGATGTCAGTTTGTAGGAGGCCTTTGGCCCTCCAAGGGAAGCTAGTCCTCCAGCTTGTGGCAACTTGCATCTGGAAGAAATCCTGTTCCGTTCGGGATTGTAGGTAGCCGAGGCCAGGTGCCCGGCAGAGGGAGTTGGGCACAAACGATGTCCTGTTTCCATGGCTAAGTAAAGTCAGCTGCCCAGGTGCCTGGAGTCAGTTTGCTGGTGGCTATTGGTCCTCCATGGGAAGGAAGTCTTCCAGTTTGTGGCAGCTTGCTTCTGGAAGAAATCCTGTTCCGTTCGGGATTGTAGGTGGCCGAGGCCAGGTGCCTGGCAGAGGGAGTTGGGCACAAAGGATGTCGTGTTTCCTGGGGTAAGTAAAGACAGCTGCCCACGTGTCTGATGTCAGTTTGTAGGAGGCCTTTGGCCCTCCAAGGGAAGCTAGTCTTCCAGGTTGTGGCAGCTTGCATCTGGAAGAAATCCTGTTCCGTCTGGGATTGTAGGTGGCCTAGGCCAGGTGCCCGGCAGAGGGAGTTGGGCACAAATGATGGCCTGTTTCATGAGGAAAGTAACGTCAGCTGCCCAGGTGCCTGATGTCAGTTTGTAGGAGGCCTTTGGTCCTCCATGGGAAGCCATGCTTCCAGCTTGTGGCAGCTTGCATCTGGAAGAAATCCTGTTCCATTCGGGATTGTAGGTGGCCGAGGCCAGGTGCCCAGCAGAGGGAGTTGGGCACAAAAGATGGCCTGTTTCCAGGGGTAAGAAAAGTCAGCTGCCTAGGTGCCTGATGTCAGTTTGTAGGAGGCCTTTGGCCCTCCAATGAAGCCACGTTTCCAGCTTGTGGCAGCTTGCATCTGGAAGAACTCCTGTTCCGTTCGGGATTGTAGGTGGCCGAAGCTGTGGGCCCGGCAGATGGAGTTGGGCACAAAGGATGGCCTGCTTCCAAGGGTAAGTAAAGCCAGCGGCCCAGGTGCCTGATGTCAGTTTGTAGGAGGCCTTTGGCCCTCGAAGGGAAGCAAGTCTTCCTGTTCAAGGCAGCTTGCATCTGGAAGTAATCCTGTTCCCTTCGGGATTGTAGGTGGCCGAGGCCAGTTGCCCGGCTTAGAGAGTTGGGCACAAAGGATGGCCTGTTTCCAGGGGTAAGTAAAGTCAGCTGCCCAGGTGCCTGATGTCAGTTTGTAGGAGGCCTTTGGCCCTCCAAGGGAAGCTAGTCCTCCAGCTTGTGGCAGCTTGCATCTGGAAGAAATGCTGTTCCGTTCGGGATTGTAGGTGGCAGAGGCCAGGTGCCCGGCAGAGGGAGTTGGGCACAAAGGATGTCCTGTTTCCAGGGGTAAGGAAAGTCAGCTGCCCAGGTGCCTGATGTCAGTTTGTAGAAGGCCTTTCACCCTCCGTGGGAAGCCAGGCTTCCTGCTTGTGGCAGCTTGCATCTGGAAGAAATCATGTTTCGTTCGGGATTGTAGGTGGCCGGAGCTAGGTGCCCGGCTGGGGGAGTTGGGAACAAAGGATGACTTGTTTCCAGGGGTAAGTAAAGTCAGCTGCCCAGGTGCCTGATGTCAGTTTGTAGGAGGCCTTTGGCCATCCATTGGAAGCCAGGCTTCCTGCTTGTGGCAGCTTGCATCTGGAAGAAATCCTGTTCCGTTCGGGATTTTAGGTGGCCGGAGCTGGGTGCCCGGCTGAGGGAGTTGGACACAAAGGATGGGCTGTTTCCAGGGGTAATTAAAGTCAGCTGCCCAGGTGCCTGATGTCAGTTTGTAGGAGGCCTTTGGCCCTCCAAGGGAAGCTAGTCTTCCTGTTCAAGGCAGCTTGCATCTGGAAGAAATCCTGTTCCGTTCGGGACTGTATGTGGCCGAAGCTAGGTGCCCAGCTGAGGGAGTTGGGCAAAAAGGATGTCCTGTTTCCAGGGGTAAGTAAAGTCAGCTGCCCAGGTGCCTGATGTCAGTTTGTAGGAGGCCTTTGGCCCTCCAAGGGAAGCTAGTCTTCCAGGTTGTGGCAGCTTGCATCTGGAAGAAATCCTGTTCCGTTTGGGATTGTAGGTGGCCGAGGCCTCGTGCCCGGCAGAGGGAGTTGGGCACAAATGATGGCCTGTTTCATGAGGAAAGTAAAGTCAGCTGCCCAGGTGCCTGATGTCAGTTTGTAGGAGACCTTTGGCGCTGCTAGGGAAGCAAGTCTTCCTGTTCAAGGCAGCTTGCATCTGGAAGAAATCCTGTTCCGTTCGGGATTGTAGGTGGCCGAGCCCAGTTGCCCGGCTGAGAGAGTTGGGCACAAATGATGGGCTGTTTCCAGGGGTAAGTAAAGTCAGCTGCCCAGGTGCCTGATGTCAGTTTGTAGGAGGCCTTTGGCCCTCCAAGGGAAGCTAGTCTTCCTGTTCAAGGCAGCTTGCATCTGGAAGAAATCCTGTTCCGTTCGGGATTGTAGGTGGCCGAGGTCAGGCGCCTGGCAGAGGGAGTTGGGCACAAAGGATGTCCTGTTTCCAGGGGTAAGTAAAGTCAGCTGCCCAGGTGCCTGATGTCAGTTTGTAGGAGGCCTTTGGCCTTCCAAGGGAAGCTAGTCTTCCAGCTTGTTGCAGCTTGCATCTGGAAGAAATCCTGTTCCGTTCGGGATTGTAGGCGGCCGACGTCAGGCGCCTGGCAGAGGGAGTTGGGCACAAAGGATGCCCTGTTTCCAGGGGTAAGTAAAGTCAGCTGCCCAGGTGCCTGATGTCAGTTTGTAGGAGACCTTTGGCCCTCCAAGGGAAGCCAGGCTTCCAGCTTGTGGCAGCTTGCATCTGGAAGAAATCCTGTTCCGTTCGGGATTGTAGGTGGCCGGAGCTGTGTGCCCGGCTGAGGGAGTTGGACACAAAGGATGGGCTGTTTCCAGGGGTAAGGAAAGTCAGCTGCCCAGGTGCCTGATGTCAGGTTGTAGGAGGCCTTTGGCCCTCCAAGGGAAGCTAGTCCTCCAGCTTGTGGCAGCTTGCATCTGGAAGAAATCCTGTTCCGTCTGGGATTGTAGGTGGCCGAGGCCTGGTGCCCGGCTGAGGGAGTTGGACACAAAGGATGGGCTGTTTCCAGGGGTAATTAAAGTCAGCTGCCCAGGTGCCTGATGTCAGTTTGTAGGAGGCCTTTGGCCCTCCAAGGGAAGCTAGTCTTCCTGTTCAAGGCAGCTTGCATCTGGAAGAAATCCTGTTCCGTTCGGGACTGTATGTGGCCGGAGCTAGGTGCCCAGGTGAGGGAGTTGGGCACAAAGGATGTCCTGTTTCCAGGGGTAAGTAAAGTCAGCTGCCCAGGTGCCTGATGTCAGTTTGTAGGAGGCCTTTGGCCCTCCAAGGGAAGCTAGTCTTCCAGGTTGTGGCAGCTTGCATCTGGAAGAAATCCTGTTCCGTTTGGGATTGTAGGTGGCCGAGGCCTCGTGCCCGGCAGAGGGAGTTGGGCACAAATGATGGCCTGTTTCATGAGGAAAGTAAAGTCAGCTGCCCAGGTGCCTGATGTCAGTTTGTAGGAGACCTTTGGCGCTGCTAGGGAAGAGTGTCTTCCTGTTCAAGGCAGCTTGCATCTGGAAGAAATCCTGTTCCGTTCGGGATTGTAGGTGGCCGAGCCCAGTTGCCCGGCTGAGAGAGTTGGGCACAAATGATGGGCTGTTTCCAGGGGTAAGTAAAGTCAGCTGCCCAGGTGCCTGATGTCAGTTTGTAGGAGGCCTTTGGCCCTCCAAGGGAAGCTAGTCTTCCTGTTCAAGGCAGCTTGCATCTGGAAGAAATCCTGTTCCGTTCGGGATTGTAGGTGGCCGAGGTCAGGCGCCTGGCAGAGGGAGTTGGGCACAAAGGATGTCCTGTTTCCAGGGGTAAGTAAAGTCAGCTGCCCAGGTGCCTGATGTCAGTTTGTAGGAGGCCTTTGGCCTTCCAAGGGAAGCTAGTCTTCCAGCTTGTTGCAGCTTGCATCTGGAAGAAATCCTGTTCCGTTCGGGATTGTAGGCGGCCGAGGTCAGGCGCCTGGCAGAGGGAGTTGGGCACAAAGGATGTCCTGTTTCCAGGGGTAAGTAAAGTCAGCTGCCCAGGTGCCTGATGTCAGTTTGTAGGAGACCTTTGGCCCTCCAAGGGAAGCCAGGCTTCCAGCTTGTGGCAGCTTGCATCTGGAAGAAATCCTGTTCCGTTCGGGATTGTAGGTGGCCGGAGCTGTGTGCCCGGCTGAGGGAGTTGGACACAAAGGATGGGCTGTTTCCAGGGGTAAGGAAAGTCAGCTGCCCAGGTGCCTGATGTCAGGTTGTAGGAGGCCTTTGGCCCTCCAAGGGAAGCTAGTCCTCCAGCTTGTGGCAGCTTGCATCTGGAAGAAATCCTGTTCCGTCTGGGATTGTAGGTGGCCGAGGCCTGGTGCCCGGCTGAGGGAGTTGGACACAAAGGATGGGCTGTTTCCAGGGGTAATTAAAGTCAGCTGCCCAGGTGCCTGATGTCAGTTTGTAGGAGGCCTTTGGCCCTCCAAGGGAAGCTAGTCTTCCTGTTCAAGGCAGCTTGCATCTGGAAGAAATCCTGTTCCGTTCGGGACTGTATGTGGCCGGAGCTAGGTGCCCAGGTGAGGGAGTTGGGCACAAAGGATGTCCTGTTTCCAGGGGTAAGTAAAGTCAGCTGCCCAGGTGCCTGATGTCAGTTTGTAGGAGGCCTTTGGCCCTCCAAGGGAAGCTAGTCTTCCAGGTTGTGGCAGCTTGCATCTGGAAGAAATCCTGTTCCGTTTGGGATTGTAGGTGGCCGAGGCCTCGTGCCCGGCAGAGGGAGTTGGGCACAAATGATGGCCTGTTTCATGAGGAAAGTAAAGTCAGCTGCCCAGGTGCCTGATGTCAGTTTGTAGGAGACCTTTGGCGCTGCTAGGGAAGCAAGTCTTCCTGTTCAAGGCAGCTTGCATCTGGAAGAAATCCTGTTCCGTTCGGGATTGTAGGTGGCCGAGCCCAGTTGCCCGGCTGAGAGAGTTGGGCACAAATGATGGGCTGTTTCCAGGGGTAAGTAAAGTCAGCTGCCCAGGTGCCTGATGTCAGTTTGTAGGAGGCCTTTGGCCCTCCAAGGGAAGCTAGTCTTCCTGTTCAAGGCAGCTTGCATCTGGAAGAAATCCTGTTCCGTTCGGGATTGTAGGTGGCCGAGGTCAGGCGCCTGGCAGAGGGAGTTGGGCACAAAGGATGTCCTGTTTCCAGGGGTAAGTAAAGTCAGCTGCCCAGGTGCCTGATGTCAGTTTGTAGGAGGCCTTTGGCCTTCCAAGGGAAGCTAGTCTTCCAGCTTGTTGCAGCTTGCATCTGGAAGAAATCCTGTTCCGTTCGGGATTGTAGGCGGCCGAGGTCAGGCGCCTGGCAGAGGGAGTTGGGCACAAAGGATGTCCTGTTTCCAGGGGTAAGTAAAGTCAGCTGCCCAGGTGCCTGATGTCAGTTTGTAGGAGACCTTTGGCCCTCCAAGGGAAGCCAGGCTTCCAGCTTGTGGCAGCTTGCATCTGGAAGAAATCCTGTTCCGTTCGGGATTGTAGGTGGCCGGAGCTGTGTGCCCGGCTGAGGGAGTTGGACACAAAGGATGGGCTGTTTCCAGGGGTAAGGAAAGTCAGCTGCCCAGGTGCCTGATGTCAGGTTGTAGGAGGCCTTTGGCCCTCCAAGGGAAGCTAGTCCTCCAGCTTGTGGCAGCTTGCATCTGGAAGAAATCCTGTTCCGTCTGGGATTGTAGGTGGCCGAGGCCTGGTGCCCGGCAGAGGGAGTTGGGCACAAAGGATGGCCTGTTTCCAGGGGTAAGAAAAGTCAGCTGCCCAGGTGCCTGATGTCAGTTTGTAGGAGGCCTTTGGCCCTCCAAGGTAAGCAAGTCTTCCTGTTCAAGGCAGCTTGCATCTGGAAGTAATCCTGTTCCCTTCGGGATTGTAGGTGGCCGAGGCCAGTTGCCCGGCTTAGAGAGTTGGGCACAAAGGATGGCCTGTTTCCAGGGGTAAGTAAAGTCAGCTGCCCAGCTGCCTGATGTCAGTTTGTAGGAGGCCTTTGGCCCTCCAAGGGAAGCTAGTCTTCCAGCTTGTGGCAGCTGGCATCTGGAAGAACTCCTGTTCCGTTCGAGATTGTAGGTGGCCGAGGCCAGGTGCCCGGCAGAGGGAGTTGGGCACAAAGGATGTCCTGTTTCCATGGCTAAGTAAAGTCAGCTGCCCAGGTGCCTGGAGTCAGTTTGCTGGTGGCTATTGGTCCTCCATGGGAAGGAAGTCTTCCAGTTTGTGGCAGCTTGCTTCTGGAAGAAATCCTGTTCCGTTCGGGATTGTAGGTGGCCGGAGCTAGGTGCTTGGCCGAGGGAGTTGGGCACAAAGGATGGCCTGTTTCCAGGGGTAAGTAAAGTCAGCTGCCCAGGTGCCTGATGTCAGTTTGTAGGAGGCCTTTGGCCCTCCAAGGGAAGCTAGTCTTCCAGGTTGTGGCAGCTTGCATCTGGAAGAAATCCTGTTCCGTTTGGGATTGTAGGTGGCCGAGGCCTCGTGCCCGGCAGAAGGAGTTGGGCACAAATGATGGCCTGTTTCATGAGGAAAGTAAAGTCAGCTGCCCAGGTGCCTGATGTCAGTTTGTAGGAGACCTTTGGCGCTGCTAGGGAAGCAAGTCTTCCTGTTCAAGGCAGCTTGCATCTGGAAGAAATCCTGTTCCGTTCGGGATTGTAGGTGGCCGAGCCCAGTTGCCCGGCTGAGAGAGTTGGGCACAAATGATGGGCTGTTTCCAGGGGTAAGTAAAGTCAGCTGCCCAGGTGCCTGATGTCAGTTTGTAGGAGGCCTTTGGCCCTCCAAGGGAAGCTAGTCTTCCTGTTCAAGGCAGCTTGCATCTGGAAGAAATCCTGTTCCGTTCGGGATTGTATGCGGCCGAGGTCAGGCGCCTGGCAGAGGGAGTTGGGCACAAAGGATGTCCTGTTTCCAGGGGTAAGTAAAGTCAGCTGCCCAGGTGCCTGATGTCAGTTTGTAGGAGACTTTTGGCCCTCCAAGGGAAGCCAGGCTTCCTGCTTGTGGCAGCTTGCATCTGGAAGAAATCCTGTTCCGTTCGGGATTGTAGGTGGCCGGAGCTGTGTGCCCGGCTGAGGGAGTTGGACACAAAGGATGGGCTGTTTCCAGGGGTAAGGAAAGTCAGCTGCCCAGGTGCCTGATGTCAGGTTGTAGGAGGCCTTTGGCCCTCCAAGGGAATCTAGTCTTCCAGGTTGTGGCAGCTTGCATCTGGAAGAAATCCTGTTCCGTCTGGGATTGTAGGTGGCCGAGGCCTGGTGCCCGGCAGAGGGAGTTGGGCACAAAGGATGGCCTGTTTCCAAGGGTAAGAAAAGTCAGCTGCCCAGGTACCTGATGTCAGTTTGTAGGAGGCCTTTGGCCCTCCAAGGGAAGCAAGTCTTCCTGTTCAAGGCAGCTTGCATCTGGAAGTAATCCTGTTCCCTTCGGGATTGTAGGTGGCCGAGGCCAGTTGCCCGGCTTAGAGAGTTGGGCACAAAGGATGGGCTGTTTCCAGGGGTAAGGAAAGTCAGCTGCCCAGGTGCCTGATGTCAGGTTGTAGGAGGCCTTTGGCCCTCCAAGTGAAGCTGGTCTTCCAGCTTGTGGCAGCTTGCATCTGGAAGAAATGCTGTTCTGTTCGGGATTGTAGGTGGCCGAGGCCAGGTGCCCGGCAGAGGGATTTGGGCACAAAGGATGGCCTGTTTCCATGGCTAAGTAAAGTCAGCTGCCCAGGTGCCTGATGTCAGTTTGTAGGAAGCCTTTGGCCCTCCAAGGGAAGCTAGTCTTCCTGTTCAAGGCAGCTTGCATCTGGAAGAAATCCTGTTCCGTTCGGGATTGTAGGTGGCGGGAGCTAGGTGCCCAGCTGAGGGAGTTGGGCACAAAGGATGGCCTGTTTCCAGGGGTAAGTAAAGTCAGCTGCCCAGGTGCCTGATGTCAGTTTGTAAGAGGCCTTTGGCCCTCCATGGGAAGCTAGTCTTCCTGTTCAAGGCAGCTTGCATCTGGAAGAAATCCTGTTCCATTCGGGATTGTAGGTGGCCGGAGCTAGGTGCCCAGCTGAGGGAGTTGGGCACAAATGATGTCCTGTTTCCAGGGGTAAGTAAAGTCAGCTGCCCAGGTGCCTGATGTCAGTTTGTAGGAGACCTTTGGCCCTCCAAGGGAAGCCAGGCTTCCTGCTTGTGGCAGCTTGCATCTGGAAGAAATCCTGTTCCGTTCGGGATTGTAGGTGGCCGGAGCTGTGTGCCCGGCTGAGGGAGTTGGACACAAAGGATGGGCTGTTTCCAGCGGTGAGGAAAGTCAGCTGCCCAGGTGCCTGATGTCAGTTTGTAGGAGGTCTTTGGCCCTCCAAGGGAAGCTAGTCTTCCAGGTTGTGGCAGCTTGCATCTGGAAGAAATCCTGTTCCGTCTGGGATTGTAGGTGGCCGAGGCCTGGTGCCTGGCAGAGGGAGTTGGGCACAAATGACGGCCTGTTTCATGAGGAAAGTAAAGTCAGCTGCCCAGGTGCCTGATGTCAGTTTGTAGGAGGCCTTTGGTCCTCCATGGGAAGCCAGGTTTCCTGCTTGTGGCAGCTTGCATCTGGAAGTAATCCTGTTCCCTTCGGGACTGTAGGTGGCCGAGGCCAGTTGCCCGGCTTAGAGAGTTGGGCACAAAGGATGGCTTGTTTCCAGGGGTAAGTAAAGTCAGCTGCCCAGGTGCCTGATTTCAGTTTGTAGGAGGCCTTTGGCCCTCCAAGGGAAGCAAGTCTTCCAGCTTGTGGCTGCTTGCATCTGGAAGAAATCATGTTCCGTTCGGGATTGTAGGTGGCCGCGGCCAGGTGACCCGCAGAGGGAGTTGGGCACAAAGGATGTCCTGTTTCCATGGCTAAGAAAAGTCAGCTGCCCAGGTGCCTGGAGTCAGTTTGCTGGTGGCTATTGGTCCTCCATGGGAAGGAAGTCTTCCAGTTTGTGGCAGCTTGCTTCTGGAAGAAATGCTGTTCCGTTCGGGATTGTAGGTAGCCGAGGCCAGGTGCCCAGGAGAGGGAGTTGGGCACAAAGGATGGCCTGTTTCCAGGGGTAAGTAAAGTCAGCTGCCCAGGTGCCTGATGTCTGTTTGTAGGTGATCTTTTGCCCTCCAAGGGAAGCAAGTCTTCCAGTTTGTGGCAGCTTACATCTGGAAGAAATCCTGTTCCGTTTGGGATTCTGGGTGGCCGAGGCCAGGTGCCCGGCAGAGGGAATTGGGCACAAAGGATGGCCTGTTTCCAGGGGTAAGTAAAGTCAGCTGCCCAGGCTCCTGATATCAGTTTGCAGGTGGCTATTGGTCCTCCATGGAAAGCCCGGCTTCCAGGTTTTGGCAGCTTGCATCTGGATGTAATCCTGTTCTGTTCGGGATTGTAGGTGGCCGAGGCCTGGTTCCCGGCAGAGGGAGTTGGGCACAAAGGATGGGCTGTTTCCAGGGGTAAGTAAAGTCAGCTGCCCAGGTGCCTGATGTCAGTTTGTAGGAGGCCTTTGGCCCTCCATGGGAAGCCAGGTTTCCTGCTTGTGGCAGCTTGCATCTGGAAGAAATCCTGTTCCGTTCGGGATTGTAGGTGGCCAAGGCCTGGTGCCCAGCAGAGGGAGTTGGGCACAAAGGATGGGCTGTTTCCAGGGGTAAGAAAAGTCACCTGCCCAGGTGCCTGATGTCAGTTTGTAGGAGGCCTTTGGCCCTCGAAGGGAAGCAAGTCTTCTTGTTCAAGGCAGCTTGCATCTGGAAGTAATCCTGTTCCCTTCGGGATTGTAGGTGGCCGAGGCAAGTTGCCCGGCTTAGAGAGGTGGGCACAAAGGATGGCCTGTTTCCAGGGGTAAGTAAAGTCAGCTTCCCAGGTGCCTGATGTCAGTTTGTAGGAGGCCTTTGGCCCTCCAAGGGAAGCTAGTCCTCCAGCTTGTGGCAACTTGCATCTGGAAGAAATCCTGTTCCGTTCGGGATTGTAGGTGGCCGAGGCCAGGTGCCCGGCAGAGGGAGTTGGGCACAAACGATGTCCTGTTTCCATGGCTAAGTAAAGTCAGCTGCCCAGGTGCCTGGAGTCAGTTTGCTGGTGGCTATTGGTCCTCCATGGGAAGGAAGTCTTCCAGTTTGTGGCAGCTTGCTTCTGGAAGAAATCCTGTTCCGTTCGGGATTGTAGGTGGCCGAGGCCAGGTGCCTGGCAGAGGGAGTTGGGCACAAAGGATGTCGTGTTTCCTGGGGTAAGTAAAGACAGCTGCCCACGTGTCTGATGTCAGTTTGTAGGAGGCCTTTGGCCCTCCAAGGGAAGCTAGTCTTCCAGGTTGTGGCAGCTTGCATCTGGAAGAAATCCTGTTCCGTCTGGGATTGTAGGTGGCCTAGGCCAGGTGCCCGGCAGAGGGAGTTGGGCACAAATGATGGCCTGTTTCATGAGGAAAGTAACGTCAGCTGCCCAGGTGCCTGATGTCAGTTTGTAGGAGGCCTTTGGTCCTCCATGGGAAGCCATGCTTCCAGCTTGTGGCAGCTTGCATCTGGAAGAAATCCTGTTCCATTCGGGATTGTAGGTGGCCGAGGCCAGGTGCCCAGCAGAGGGAGTTGGGCACAAAAGATGGCCTGTTTCCAGGGGTAAGAAAAGTCAGCTGCCTAGGTGCCTGATGTCAGTTTGTAGGAGGCCTTTGGCCCTCCAATGAAGCCACGTTTCCAGCTTGTGGCAGCTTGCATCTGGAAGAACTCCTGTTCCGTTCGGGATTGTAGGTGGCCGAAGCTGTGGGCCCGGCAGATGGAGTTGGGCACAAAGGATGGCCTGCTTCCAAGGGTAAGTAAAGCCAGCGGCCCAGGTGCCTGATGTCAGTTTGTAGGAGGCCTTTGGCCCTCGAAGGGAAGCAAGTCTTCCTGTTCAAGGCAGCTTGCATCTGGAAGTAATCCTGTTCCCTTCGGGATTGTAGGTGGCCGAGGCCAGTTGCCCGGCTTAGAGAGTTGGGCACAAAGGATGGCCTGTTTCCAGGGGTAAGTAAAGTCAGCTGCCCAGGTGCCTGATGTCAGTTTGTAGGAGGCCTTTGGCCCTCCAAGGGAAGCTAGTCCTCCAGCTTGTGGCAGCTTGCATCTGGAAGAAATGCTGTTCCGTTCGGGATTGTAGGTGGCAGAGGCCAGGTGCCCGGCAGAGGGAGTTGGGCACAAAGGATGTCCTGTTTCCAGGGGTAAGGAAAGTCAGCTGCCCAGGTGCCTGATGTCAGTTTGTAGAAGGCCTTTCACCCTCCGTGGGAAGCCAGGCTTCCTGCTTGTGGCAGCTTGCATCTGGAAGAAATCATGTTTCGTTCGGGATTGTAGGTGGCCGGAGCTAGGTGCCCGGCTGGGGGAGTTGGGAACAAAGGATGACTTGTTTCCAGGGGTAAGTAAAGTCAGCTGCCCAGGTGCCTGATGTCAGTTTGTAGGAGGCCTTTGGCCATCCATTGGAAGCCAGGCTTCCTGCTTGTGGCAGCTTGCATCTGGAAGAAATCCTGTTCCGTTCGGGATTTTAGGTGGCCGGAGCTGGGTGCCCGGCTGAGGGAGTTGGACACAAAGGATGGGCTGTTTCCAGGGGTAATTAAAGTCAGCTGCCCAGGTGCCTGATGTCAGTTTGTAGGAGGCCTTTGGCCCTCCAAGGGAAGCTAGTCTTCCTGTTCAAGGCAGCTTGCATCTGGAAGAAATCCTGTTCCGTTCGGGACTGTATGTGGCCGAAGCTAGGTGCCCAGCTGAGGGAGTTGGGCAAAAAGGATGTCCTGTTTCCAGGGGTAAGTAAAGTCAGCTGCCCAGGTGCCTGATGTCAGTTTGTAGGAGGCCTTTGGCCCTCCAAGGGAAGCTAGTCTTCCAGGTTGTGGCAGCTTGCATCTGGAAGAAATCCTGTTCCGTTTGGGATTGTAGGTGGCCGAGGCCTCGTGCCCGGCAGAGGGAGTTGGGCACAAATGATGGCCTGTTTCATGAGGAAAGTAAAGTCAGCTGCCCAGGTGCCTGATGTCAGTTTGTAGGAGACCTTTGGCGCTGCTAGGGAAGCAAGTCTTCCTGTTCAAGGCAGCTTGCATCTGGAAGAAATCCTGTTCCGTTCGGGATTGTAGGTGGCCGAGCCCAGTTGCCCGGCTGAGAGAGTTGGGCACAAATGATGGGCTGTTTCCAGGGGTAAGTAAAGTCAGCTGCCCAGGTGCCTGATGTCAGTTTGTAGGAGGCCTTTGGCCCTCCAAGGGAAGCTAGTCTTCCTGTTCAAGGCAGCTTGCATCTGGAAGAAATCCTGTTCCGTTCGGGATTGTAGGTGGCCGAGGTCAGGCGCCTGGCAGAGGGAGTTGGGCACAAAGGATGTCCTGTTTCCAGGGGTAAGTAAAGTCAGCTGCCCAGGTGCCTGATGTCAGTTTGTAGGAGGCCTTTGGCCTTCCAAGGGAAGCTAGTCTTCCAGCTTGTTGCAGCTTGCATCTGGAAGAAATCCTGTTCCGTTCGGGATTGTAGGCGGCCGACGTCAGGCGCCTGGCAGAGGGAGTTGGGCACAAAGGATGCCCTGTTTCCAGGGGTAAGTAAAGTCAGCTGCCCAGGTGCCTGATGTCAGTTTGTAGGAGACCTTTGGCCCTCCAAGGGAAGCCAGGCTTCCAGCTTGTGGCAGCTTGCATCTGGAAGAAATCCTGTTCCGTTCGGGATTGTAGGTGGCCGGAGCTGTGTGCCCGGCTGAGGGAGTTGGACACAAAGGATGGGCTGTTTCCAGGGGTAAGGAAAGTCAGCTGCCCAGGTGCCTGATGTCAGGTTGTAGGAGGCCTTTGGCCCTCCAAGGGAAGCTAGTCCTCCAGCTTGTGGCAGCTTGCATCTGGAAGAAATCCTGTTCCGTCTGGGATTGTAGGTGGCCGAGGCCTGGTGCCCGGCTGAGGGAGTTGGACACAAAGGATGGGCTGTTTCCAGGGGTAATTAAAGTCAGCTGCCCAGGTGCCTGATGTCAGTTTGTAGGAGGCCTTTGGCCCTCCAAGGGAAGCTAGTCTTCCTGTTCAAGGCAGCTTGCATCTGGAAGAAATCCTGTTCCGTTCGGGACTGTATGTGGCCGGAGCTAGGTGCCCAGGTGAGGGAGTTGGGCACAAAGGATGTCCTGTTTCCAGGGGTAAGTAAAGTCAGCTGCCCAGGTGCCTGATGTCAGTTTGTAGGAGGCCTTTGGCCCTCCAAGGGAAGCTAGTCTTCCAGGTTGTGGCAGCTTGCATCTGGAAGAAATCCTGTTCCGTTTGGGATTGTAGGTGGCCGAGGCCTCGTGCCCGGCAGAGGGAGTTGGGCACAAATGATGGCCTGTTTCATGAGGAAAGTAAAGTCAGCTGCCCAGGTGCCTGATGTCAGTTTGTAGGAGACCTTTGGCGCTGCTAGGGAAGAGTGTCTTCCTGTTCAAGGCAGCTTGCATCTGGAAGAAATCCTGTTCCGTTCGGGATTGTAGGTGGCCGAGCCCAGTTGCCCGGCTGAGAGAGTTGGGCACAAATGATGGGCTGTTTCCAGGGGTAAGTAAAGTCAGCTGCCCAGGTGCCTGATGTCAGTTTGTAGGAGGCCTTTGGCCCTCCAAGGGAAGCTAGTCTTCCTGTTCAAGGCAGCTTGCATCTGGAAGAAATCCTGTTCCGTTCGGGATTGTAGGTGGCCGAGGTCAGGCGCCTGGCAGAGGGAGTTGGGCACAAAGGATGTCCTGTTTCCAGGGGTAAGTAAAGTCAGCTGCCCAGGTGCCTGATGTCAGTTTGTAGGAGGCCTTTGGCCTTCCAAGGGAAGCTAGTCTTCCAGCTTGTTGCAGCTTGCATCTGGAAGAAATCCTGTTCCGTTCGGGATTGTAGGCGGCCGAGGTCAGGCGCCTGGCAGAGGGAGTTGGGCACAAAGGATGTCCTGTTTCCAGGGGTAAGTAAAGTCAGCTGCCCAGGTGCCTGATGTCAGTTTGTAGGAGACCTTTGGCCCTCCAAGGGAAGCCAGGCTTCCAGCTTGTGGCAGCTTGCATCTGGAAGAAATCCTGTTCCGTTCGGGATTGTAGGTGGCCGGAGCTGTGTGCCCGGCTGAGGGAGTTGGACACAAAGGATGGGCTGTTTCCAGGGGTAAGGAAAGTCAGCTGCCCAGGTGCCTGATGTCAGGTTGTAGGAGGCCTTTGGCCCTCCAAGGGAAGCTAGTCCTCCAGCTTGTGGCAGCTTGCATCTGGAAGAAATCCTGTTCCGTCTGGGATTGTAGGTGGCCGAGGCCTGGTGCCCGGCTGAGGGAGTTGGACACAAAGGATGGGCTGTTTCCAGGGGTAATTAAAGTCAGCTGCCCAGGTGCCTGATGTCAGTTTGTAGGAGGCCTTTGGCCCTCCAAGGGAAGCTAGTCTTCCTGTTCAAGGCAGCTTGCATCTGGAAGAAATCCTGTTCCGTTCGGGACTGTATGTGGCCGGAGCTAGGTGCCCAGGTGAGGGAGTTGGGCACAAAGGATGTCCTGTTTCCAGGGGTAAGTAAAGTCAGCTGCCCAGGTGCCTGATGTCAGTTTGTAGGAGGCCTTTGGCCCTCCAAGGGAAGCTAGTCTTCCAGGTTGTGGCAGCTTGCATCTGGAAGAAATCCTGTTCCGTTTGGGATTGTAGGTGGCCGAGGCCTCGTGCCCGGCAGAGGGAGTTGGGCACAAATGATGGCCTGTTTCATGAGGAAAGTAAAGTCAGCTGCCCAGGTGCCTGATGTCAGTTTGTAGGAGACCTTTGGCGCTGCTAGGGAAGCAAGTCTTCCTGTTCAAGGCAGCTTGCATCTGGAAGAAATCCTGTTCCGTTCGGGATTGTAGGTGGCCGAGCCCAGTTGCCCGGCTGAGAGAGTTGGGCACAAATGATGGGCTGTTTCCAGGGGTAAGTAAAGTCAGCTGCCCAGGTGCCTGATGTCAGTTTGTAGGAGGCCTTTGGCCCTCCAAGGGAAGCTAGTCTTCCTGTTCAAGGCAGCTTGCATCTGGAAGAAATCCTGTTCCGTTCGGGATTGTAGGTGGCCGAGGTCAGGCGCCTGGCAGAGGGAGTTGGGCACAAAGGATGTCCTGTTTCCAGGGGTAAGTAAAGTCAGCTGCCCAGGTGCCTGATGTCAGTTTGTAGGAGGCCTTTGGCCTTCCAAGGGAAGCTAGTCTTCCAGCTTGTTGCAGCTTGCATCTGGAAGAAATCCTGTTCCGTTCGGGATTGTAGGCGGCCGAGGTCAGGCGCCTGGCAGAGGGAGTTGGGCACAAAGGATGTCCTGTTTCCAGGGGTAAGTAAAGTCAGCTGCCCAGGTGCCTGATGTCAGTTTGTAGGAGACCTTTGGCCCTCCAAGGGAAGCCAGGCTTCCAGCTTGTGGCAGCTTGCATCTGGAAGAAATCCTGTTCCGTTCGGGATTGTAGGTGGCCGGAGCTGTGTGCCCGGCTGAGGGAGTTGGACACAAAGGATGGGCTGTTTCCAGGGGTAAGGAAAGTCAGCTGCCCAGGTGCCTGATGTCAGGTTGTAGGAGGCCTTTGGCCCTCCAAGGGAAGCTAGTCCTCCAGCTTGTGGCAGCTTGCATCTGGAAGAAATCCTGTTCCGTCTGGGATTGTAGGTGGCCGAGGCCTGGTGCCCGGCAGAGGGAGTTGGGCACAAAGGATGGCCTGTTTCCAGGGGTAAGAAAAGTCAGCTGCCCAGGTGCCTGATGTCAGTTTGTAGGAGGCCTTTGGCCCTCCAAGGTAAGCAAGTCTTCCTGTTCAAGGCAGCTTGCATCTGGAAGTAATCCTGTTCCCTTCGGGATTGTAGGTGGCCGAGGCCAGTTGCCCGGCTTAGAGAGTTGGGCACAAAGGATGGCCTGTTTCCAGGGGTAAGTAAAGTCAGCTGCCCAGCTGCCTGATGTCAGTTTGTAGGAGGCCTTTGGCCCTCCAAGGGAAGCTAGTCTTCCAGCTTGTGGCAGCTGGCATCTGGAAGAACTCCTGTTCCGTTCGAGATTGTAGGTGGCCGAGGCCAGGTGCCCGGCAGAGGGAGTTGGGCACAAAGGATGTCCTGTTTCCATGGCTAAGTAAAGTCAGCTGCCCAGGTGCCTGAGTCAGTTTGCTGGTGGCTATTGGTCCTCCATGGGAAGGAAGTCTTCCAGTTTGTGGCAGCTTGCTTCTGGAAGAAATCCTGTTCCGTTCGGGATTGTAGGTGGCCGGAGCTAGGTGCTTGGCCGAGGGAGTTGGGCACAAAGGATGGCCTGTTTCCAGGGGTAAGTAAAGTCAGGCTGCCCAGGTGCCTGATGTCAGTTTGTAGGAGGCCTTTGGCCCTCCAAGGGAAGCTAGTCTTCCAGGTTGTGGCAGCTTGCATCTGGAAGAAATCCTGTTCCGTTTGGGATTGTAGGTGGCCGAGGCCTCGTGCCCGGCAGAAGGAGTTGGGCACAAATGATGGCCTGTTTCATGAGGAAAGTAAAGTCAGCTGCCCAGGTGCCTGATGTCAGTTTGTAGGAGACCTTTGGCGCTGCTAGGGAAGCAAGTCTTCCTGTTCAAGGCAGCTTGCATCTGGAAGAAATCCTGTTCCGTTCGGGATTGTAGGTGGCCGAGCCCAGTTGCCCGGCTGAGAGAGTTGGGCACAAATGATGGGCTGTTTCCAGGGGTAAGTAAAGTCAGCTGCCCAGGTGCCTGATGTCAGTTTGTAGGAGGCCTTTGGCCCTCCAAGGGAAGCTAGTCTTCCTGTTCAAGGCAGCTTGCATCTGGAAGAAATCCTGTTCCGTTCGGGATTGTATGCGGCCGAGGTCAGGCGCCTGGCAGAGGGAGTTGGGCACAAAGGATGTCCTGTTTCCAGGGGTAAGTAAAGTCAGCTGCCCAGGTGCCTGATGTCAGTTTGTAGGAGACTTTTGGCCCTCCAAGGGAAGCCAGGCTTCCTGCTTGTGGCAGCTTGCATCTGGAAGAAATCCTGTTCCGTTCGGGATTGTAGGTGGCCGGAGCTGTGTGCCCGGCTGAGGGAGTTGGACACAAAGGATGGGCTGTTTCCAGGGGTAAGGAAAGTCAGCTGCCCAGGTGCCTGATGTCAGGTTGTAGGAGGCCTTTGGCCCTCCAAGGGAATCTAGTCTTCCAGGTTGTGGCAGCTTGCATCTGGAAGAAATCCTGTTCCGTCTGGGATTGTAGGTGGCCGAGGCCTGGTGCCCGGCAGAGGGAGTTGGGCACAAAGGATGGCCTGTTTCCAAGGGTAAGAAAAGTCAGCTGCCCAGGTACCTGATGTCAGTTTGTAGGAGGCCTTTGGCCCTCCAAGGGAAGCAAGTCTTCCTGTTCAAGGCAGCTTGCATCTGGAAGTAATCCTGTTCCCTTCGGGATTGTAGGTGGCCGAGCCCAGTTGCCCGGCTTAGAGAGTTGGGCACAAAGGATGTCCTGTTTCCATGGCTAAGTAAAGACAGCTGCCCAGGTGCCTGGAGTCAGTTTGCTGGTGGCTATTGGTCCTCCATGGGAAGGAAGTCTTCCAGTTTGTGGCAGCTTGCTTCTGGAAGAAATCCTGTTCCGTTCGGGATTGTAGGTGGCCGGAGCTAGGTGCCCGGCCGAGGGAGTTGGGCACAAAGGATGGCCTGTTTCCAGGGGTAAGTAAAGTCAGCTGCCCAGGTGCCTGATGTCAGTTTGTAGGAGGCCTTTGGCCCTCCAAGGGAAGCTAGTCTTCCAGCATGTTGCAGCTTGCATCTGGAAGAAATCCTGTTCCGTTCGGGATTGTAGGTGGCCGAGGCCAGGTGCCTGGCAGAGGGAGTTGGGCACAAAGGATGTCCTGTTTCCTGGGGTAAGTAAAGACAGCTGCCCAGGTGCCTGATGTCAGTTTGTAGGAGACCTTTGGCCCTCCAAGTGAAGCGAGGCTTCCTGCTTGTGGCAGCTTGCATCTGGAAGAAATCCTGTTCCGTTCGGGATTGTAGGTGGCCGGAGCTGTGTGCCCGGCTGAGGGAGTTGGACACAAAGGATGACCTGTTTCCAGGGGTAAGGAAAGTCAGCTGCCCAGGTGCCTGATGTCAGGTTGTAGGAGGCCTTTGGCCTTCCAATGGAAGCAAGTCTTCCTGTTCAAGGCAGCTTGCATCTGGTATAAATCCTGTACCCTTCGGGATTGTAGGTGGCCGAGCCCAGTTGCCCGGCTAAGAGAGTTGGGCACAAAGGATGGGCTTTTTCCAGGGGTAAGTAAAGTCAGCTGCCCAGGTGCCTGATGTCAGTTTGTAGGAGGCCTTTGGCCCTCCAAGGGAAGCTAGTCTTCCAGGTTGTGGCAGCTTGCATCTGGAAGAAATCCTGTTCCGTCTGGGATTGTAGGTGGCCGAGGCCTGGTGCCCGGCAGAGGGAGTTGGGCACAAATGATGGCCTGTTTCATGAGGAAAGTAAAGTCAGCTGCCCAGGTGCCTGATGTCAGTTTGTAGGAGGCCTTTGGTCCTCCATGGGAAGCCAGGCTTCCAGCTTGTGGCAGCTTTCATCGGGAAGAAATCCTGTTTCGTTCGGGATTGTAGGTGGCCGGAGCTAGGTGCCCGGCTGGGGGAGTTGGGAACAAAGGATGACTTGTTTCCAGGGGTAATAAAGTCAGCTGCCCAGGTGCCTGATGTCAGTTTGTAGGAGGCCTTTGGCCATCCATGGGAAGCCAGGCTTCCTGCTTGTGGCAGCTTGCATCTGGAAGAAATCCTGTTCCGTTCGGGATTCTAGGTGGCCGGAGCTGGGTGCCCGGCTGAGGGAGTTGGACACAAAGGATGGGCTGTTTCCAGGGGTAAGTAAAGTCAGCTGCCCAGGTGCCTGATGTCAGTTTGTAGGAGGCCTTTGGCCCTCCATGGGAAGCCAGGTTTCCTGCTTGTGGCAGCTTGCATCTGGAAGAAATCCCGTTCCGTTCGGGATTGTAGGTGGCCGAGGCCTGGTGCCCAGCTGAGGAAGTTGGGCACAAAGGATGGGATGTTTCCAGGGGTAAGTAAAGTCAGCTGCCCATGTGCCTGATGTCAGTTTGTAGGAGGCCTTTGGCCCTCCAAGGGAAGCTAGTCTTCCTGTTCAAGGCAGCTTGCATCTGGAAGAAATCCTGTTCCGTTCGGGATTGTAGGTGGCCGAGGCCAGGTGCCCGGCAGAGGGAGTTGGGCACAAAGGATGACTTGTTTCCAGGGGTAAGTAAAGTCAGCTGCCCAGGTGCCTGATGTCAGTTTGTAGGAGGCCTTTGGCCTTCCAAATGAAGCCATTCTTCCAGCTTGTGGCAGCTTGCATCTGGAAGAACTCCGGTTCCGTTCGGGATTGTAGGTGGCCAAAGCTGTGGGCCCGGCAGAGGGAGTTGGGCACAAAGGATGGCCTGTTTCCAGGGGTAAGTAAAGTCAGCTGCCCAGGTGCCTGATGTCAGTTTGTAGGAGGCCTTTAGCCCTCCAAGGGAAGCTAGTCTTCCAGTTTGTGGCAGCTTGCATCTGGAAGAAATGCTGTTCCGTTCGGGATTGTAGGTGGCCGAGGCCAGGTGCCCGGCAGAGGGAGTTTTACACAAAGGATGTCCTGTTTCCAGGGGTAAGTAAAGTCAGCTGCCCAGGTGCCTGATGTCAGTTTGTAGGAGGCCTTTGGCCCTCCAAGGGAAGCTAGTCTTCCAGGTTGTGGCAGCTTGCATCTGGAAGAAATCCTGTTCCGTCTGGGATTGTAGGTGGCCTAGGCCAGGTGCCCGGTAGAAGGAGTAGGGCACAAATGATGGCCTGTTTCATGAGGAAAGTAAAGTCAGCTGCCCAGGTGCCTGATGTCAGTTTGTAGACGGCCTTTCACCCTCCGTGGGAAGCCAGGCTTCCTGCTTGTGGCAGCTTGCATCTGGAAGAAATCCTGTTTCGTTCGGGATTGTAGGTGGCCGGAGCTAGGTGCCCGGCTGGGGGAGTTGGGAACAAAGGATGACTTGTTTCCAGCGGAAAGTAAAGTCAGCTGCCCAGGTGCCTGATGTCAGTTTGTAGGAGGCCTTTGGCCATCCATGGGAAGCCAGGCTTCCTGCTTGTGGCAGCTTCCATCTGGAAGAAATCCTGTTCCGTTCGGGATTGTAGGTGGCCGGAGCTGTGTGCCCGGCTGAGGGAGCTGGACACAAAGGATGGGCTGTTTCCAGGGGTAATTAAAGTCAGCTGCCCAGGTGCCTGATGTCAGTTTGTAGGAGGCCTTTGGCCCTCCATGGGAAGCCAGGTTTCCTGCTTGTGGCAGCTTGCATCTGGAAGAAATCGCGTTCCGTTCGGGATTGTAGGTGGCCGAGCCCAGTTGCCCGGCTGAGAGAGTTGGGCACAAAGGATGGGCTGTTTCCAGGGGTAAGTAAAGTCAGCTGCCCAGGTGCCTGATGTCAGTTTGTAGGAGACCTTTGGCGCTCCTAGGGAAGCAAGTCTTCCTGTTCAAGGCTGCTTGCATCTGGAAGAAATCCTGTTCCATTCGGGATTGTAGGTGGCCGAGCCCAGTTGCCCGGCTGAGAGAGTTGGGCACAAAGGATGGGCTGTTTCCAGGGGTAAGTAAAGTCAGCTGCCCAGGTGCCTGATGTCAGTTTGTAGGAGGCCTTTGGCCATCCATGCGAAGCCAGGCTTCCTGCTTGTGGCAGCTTGCATCTGGAAGAAATCCTGTTCCGTTCGGGATTGTAGGTGGCCGGAGCTGGGTGCCCGGCTGAGGGAGTTGGACACAAAGGATGGGCTGTTTCCAGGGGTAAGGAAAGTCAGCTGCCCAGGTGCCTGATGTCAGTTTGTAGGAGGCCTTTGGCCCTCCATGGGAAGCCAGGTTTCCTGCTTGTGGCAGCTTGCATCTGGAAGAAATCCCATTCCGTTCGGGATTGTAGGTGGCCGAGGCCTGGTGCCCAGCTGAGGAAGTTGGGCACAAAGGATGGCCTGTTTCCAGGGGTAAGTAAAGTCAGCTGCCCAGGTGCCTGAGGTCAGTTTGTAGGAGACCTTTGGCGCTGCTAGGGAAGCAAGTCTTCCTGTTCAAGGCAGCTTGCATCTGGAAGAAATCCTGTTCCGTTCGGGATTGTAGGTGGCCGAGCCCAGTTGCCCGGCTGAGAGAGTTGGGCACAAATGATGGGCTGTTTCCAGGGGTAAGTAAAGTCAGCTGCCCAGGTGCCTGATGTCAGTTTGTAGGAGGCCTTTGGCCCTCCAAGGGAAGCTAGTCTTCCTGTTCAAGGCAGCTTGCATCTGGAAGAAATCCTGTTCCGTTCGGGATTGTAGGTGGCCGGAGTTAGGTGCCCAGCTGAGGGAGTTGGGCACAAAGGATGGCCTGTTTCCAGGGGTAAGTAAAGTCAGCTGCCCAGGTGCCTGATGTCAGTTTGTAGGAGGCCTTTGGCCCTCCAAGGGAAGCTAGTCTTCCAGCTTGTTGCAGCTGGCATCTGGAAGAACTCCTGTTCCGTTCGAGATTGTAGGTGGCCGAGGCCAGGTGCCCGGCAGAGGGAGTTGGGCACAAAGGATGTCCTGTTTCCATGGCTAAGTAAAGTCAGCTGCCCAGGTGCCTGGAGTCAGTTTGCTGGTGGCTATTGGTCCTCCATGGGAAGGAAGTCTTCCAGTTTGTGGCAGCTTGCTTCTGGAAGAAATCCTGTTCCGTTCGGGATTGTAGGTGGCCGGAGCTAGGTGCCCGGCCGAGGGAGTTGGGCACAAAAAATGGCCTGTTTCCAGGGGTAAGTAAAGTCAGCTGCCCAGGTGCCTGATGTCAGTTTGTAGGAGGCCTTTGGCCCTCCAAGGGAAGCTAGTCTTCCAGCATGTTGCAGCTTGCATCTGGAAGAAATCCTGTTCCGTTCGGGATTGTAGGTGGCCGAGGCCAGGTGCCTGGCAGAGGGAGTTGGGCACAAAGGATGTCCTGTTTCCTGGGGTAAGTAAAGACAGCTGCCCAGGTGCCTGATGTCAGTTTGTAGGAGACCTTTGGCCCTCCAAGGGAAGCGAGGCTTCCTGCTTGTGGCAGCTTGCATCTGGAAGAAATCCTGTTCCGTTCGGGATTGTAGGTGGCCGGAGCTGTGTGCCCAGCTGAGGGAGTTGGACACAAAGGATGGGCTGTTTCCAGGGGTAAGGAAAGTCAGCTGCCCAGGTGCCTGATGTCAGGTTGTAGGAGGCCTTTGGCCCTCCAATGGAAGCAAGTCTTCCTGTTCAAGGCAGCTTGCATCTGGTATAAATCCTGTACCCTTCGGGATTGTAGGTGGCCGAGCCCAGTTGCCCGGCTAAGAGAGTTGGGCACAAAGGATGGGCTTTTTCCAGGGGTAAGTAAAGTCAGCTGCCCAGGTGCCTGATGTCAGTTTGTAGGAGGCCTTTGGCCCTCCAAGGGAAGCTAGTCTTCCAGGTTGTGGCAGCTTGCATCTGGAAGAAATCCTGTTCCGTCTGGGATTGTAGGTGGCCTAGGCCAGGTGCCCGGCAGAGGGAGTTGGGCACAAAGGATGGCCTGTTTCATGAGGAAAGTAAAGTCAGCTGCCCAGGTGCCTGATGTCAGTTTGTAGGAGGCCTTTGGTCCTCCAAGGGAAGCCATGCTTCCAGCTTGTGGCAGCTTGCATCTGGAAGAAATCCTGTTCCATTCGGGATTGTAGGTGGCCGAGGCCAGGTGCCCGGCAGAGGGAGTTGGGCACAAAAGATGGCCTGTTTCCAGGGGTAAGAAAAGTCAGCTGCCTAGGTGCCTGATGTCAGTTTGTAGGAGGCCTTTGGCCCTCCAAGTGAAGCCACGTTTCCAGCTTGTGGCAGCTTGCATCTGGAAGAACTCCTGTTCCGTTCGGGATTGTAGGTGGCCGCAGCTGTGGGCCCGGCAGATGGAGTTCGGCACAAAGGATGGCCTGTTTCCAGGGGTAAGTAAAGCCAGCGGCCCAGGTGCCTGATGTCAGTTTGTAGGAGGCCTTTGGCCCTCCAAGGGAAGCAAGTCTTCCTGTTCAAGGCAGCTTGCATCTGGAAGTAATCCTGTTCCCTTCGGGATTGTAGGTGGCCGAGGCCAGTTGCCCGGCTTAGATAGTTGGGCACAAAGGATGGCCTGTTTCCAGGGGTAAGTAAAGTCAGCTGCCCAGGTGCCTGATGTCAGTTTGTAGGAGGCCTTTGGCCCTCCAAGTGAAGCTGGTCTTCCAGCTTGTGGCAGCTTGCATCTGGAAGAAATGCTGTTCTGTTCGGGATTGTAGGTGGCCGAGGCCTGGTGCCCGGCAGAGGGAGTTGGGCACAAAGGATGGCCTGTTTCCATGGCTAAGTAAAGTCAGCTGCCCAGGTGCCTGATGTCAGTTTGTAGGAAGCCTTTGGCCCTCCAAGGGAAGCTAGTCTTCCTGTTCAAGGCAGCTTGCATCTGGAAGAAATCCTGTTCCGTTCGGGATTGTAGGTGGCCGGAGCTAGGTGCCCAGCTGAGGGAGTTGGGCACAAAGGATGGCCTGTTTCCAGGGGTAAGCAACGTCAGCTGCCCAGGTGCCTGATGTCAGTTTGTAGGAGGCCTTTGGCCCTCCATGGGAAGCTAGTCTTCCTGTTCAAGGCAGCTTGCATCTGGAAGAAATCCTGTTCCATTCGGGATTGTAGGTGGCCGGAGCTAGGTGCCCAGCTGAGGGAGTTGGGCACAAAGGATGTCCTGTTTCCAGGGGTAAGTAAAGTCAGCTGCCCAGGTGCCTGATGTCAGTTTGTAGGAGACCTTTGGCCCTCCAAGGGAAGCCAGGCTTCCTGCTTGTGGCAGCTTGCATCTGGAAGAAATCCTGTTCCGTTCGGGATTGTAGGTGGCCGGAGCTGTGTGCCCGGCTGAGGGAGTTGGACACAAAGGATGGGCTGTTTCCAGGGGTAAGGAAAGTCAGCTGCCCAGGTGCCTGATGTCAGTTTGTAGGAGGTCTTTGGCCCTCCAAGGGAAGCTAGTCTTCCAGGTTGTGGCAGCTTGCATCTGGAAGAAATCCTGTTCCGTCTGGGATTGTAGGTGGCCGAGGCCTGGTGCCCGGCAGAGG
Source organism: Chamaea fasciata (assembly GCF_029207755.1). NCBI lineage: Eukaryota > Metazoa > Chordata > Aves > Passeriformes > Sylviidae > Chamaea > Chamaea fasciata. Next base: position 101,161 of record NW_027094245.1, on the reverse strand, counting down.
GAGTTGGGCACAAATGACGGCCTGTTTCATGAGGAAAGTAAAGTCAGCTGCCCAGGTGCCTGATGTCAGTTTGTAGGAGGCCTTTGGTCCTCCTTGGGAAGCCAGGTTTCCTGCTTGTGGCAGCTTACATCTAGAAGTAATCCTGTTCCCTTCGGGACTGTAGGTGGCCGAGGCCAGTTGCCCGGCTTAGAGAGTTGGGCACAAAGGATGGCTTGTTTCCAGAGGTAAGTAAAGTCAGCTGCCCAGGTGCCTGATTTCAGTTTGTAGGAGGCCTTTGGCCCTACAAGGGAAGCAAGTCTTCCAGCTTGTGGCTGCTTGCATCTGGAAGAAATCATGTTCCGTTCGGGATTGTAGGTGGCCGCGGCCAGGTGACCCGCAGAGGGAGTTGGGCACAAAGGATGTCCTGTTTCCATGGCTAAGAAAAGTCAGCTGCCCAGGTGCCTGGAGTCAGTTTGCTGGTGGCTATTGGTCCTCCATGGGAAGGAAGTCTTCCAGTTTGTGGCAGCTTGCTTCTGGAAGAAATGCTGTTCCGTTCGGGATTGTAGGTAGCCGAGGCCAGGTGCCCAGGAGAGGGAGTTGGGCACAAAGGATGGCCTGTTTCCAGGGGTAAGTAAAGTCAGCTGCCCAGGTGCCTGATGTCTGTTTGTAGGTGATCTTTTGCCCTCCAAGGGAAGCAAGTCTTCCAGTTTGTGGCAGCTTACATCTGGAAGAAATCCTGTTCCGTTTGGGATTCTGGGTGGCCGAGGCCAGGTGCCCGGCAGAGGGAATTGGGCACAAAGGATGGCCTGTTTCCAGGGGTAAGTAAAGTCAGCTGCCCAGGTGCCTGATGTCAGTTTGCAGGTGGCTATTGGTCCTCCATGGAAAGCCCGGCTTCCAGGTTGTGGCAGCTTGCATCTGGATGTAATCCTGTTCTGTTCGGGAATGTAGGTGGCCGAGGCCTGGTTCCCGGCAGAGGGAGTTGGGCACAAAGGATGGGCTGTTTCCAGGGGTAAGTAAAGTCAGCTGCCCAGGTGCCTGATGTCAGTTTGTAGGAGGCCTTTGGCCCTCCATGGGAAGCCAGGTTTCCTGCTTGTGGCAGCTTGCATCTGGAAGAAATCCTGTTCCGTTCGGGATTGTAGGTGGCCAAGGCCTGGTGCCCACCAGAGGGAGTTGGGCACAAAGGATGTCCTGTTTCCAGGGGTAAGTAAAGTCAGCTGCCCAGGTGCCTGATGTCAGTTTGTAGGAGACCTTTGGCGCTCCTAGGGAAGCAAGTCTTCCTGTTCAAGGCTGCTTGCATCTGGAAGAAATCCCGTTCCATTCGGGATTGTAGGTGGCCGAGCCCAGTTGCCCGGCTGAGAGAGTTGGGCACAAAGGATGGGCTGTTTCCAGGGGTAAGTAAAGTCAGCTGCCCAGGTGCCTGATGTCAGTTTTTAGGAGGCCTTTGGCCATCCATGCGAAGCCAGGCTTCCTGCTTGTGGCAGCTTGCATCTGGAAGAAATCTTGTTCCGTTCGGGATTGTAGGTGGCCGGAGCTGGGTGCCTGGCTGAGGGAGTTGGACACAAAGGATGGGCTGTTTCCAGGGGTAATTAAAGTCAGCTGCCCAGGTGCCTGATGTCAGTTTGTAGGAGGCCTTTGGCCCTCCATGGGAAGCCAGGTTTCCTGCTTGTGGCAGCTTGCATCTGGAAGAAATCCCATTCCGTTCGGGATTGTAGGTGGCCGAGGCCTGGTGCCCAGCTGAGGAAGTTGGGCACAAAGGATGGCCTGTTTCCAGGGGTAAGTAAAGTCAGCTGCCCAGGTGCCTGATGTCAGTTTGTAGGAGACCTTTGGCGCTGCTAGGGAAGCAAGTCTTCCTGTTCAAGGCAGCTTGCATCTGGAAGAAATCCTGTTCCGTTCGGGATTGTAGGTGGCCGAGCCCAGTTGCCCGGCTGAGAGAGTTGGGCACAAATGATGGGCTGTTTCCAGGGGTAAGTAAAGTCAGCTGCCCAGGTGCCTGATGTCAGTTTGTAGGAGGCCTTTGGCCCTCCAAGGGAAGCTAGTCTTCCTGTTCAAGGCAGCTTGCATCTGGAAGAAATCCTGTTCCGTTCGGGATTCTGGGTGGCCGGAGTTAGGTGCCCAGCTGAGGGAGTTGGGCACAAAGGATGGCCTGTTTCCAGGGGTAAGTAAAGTCAGCTGCCCAGGTGCCTGATGTCAGTTTGTAGGAGGCCTTTGGCCCTCCAAGGGAAGCTAGTCTTCCAGCTTGTTGCAGCTTGCATCTGGAAGAAATCCTGTTCCGTTCGGGATTGTAGGCGGCCGAGGTCAGGTGCCTGGCAGAGGGAGTTGGGCACAAAGGATGTCCTGTTTCCAGGGGTAAGTAAAGTCAGCTGCCCAGGTGCCTGATGTCAGTTTGTAGGAGACCTTTGGCCCTCCAAGGGAAGCCAGGCTTCCTGCTTGTGGCAGCTTGCATCTGGAAGAAATCCTGTTCCGTTCGGGATTGTAGGTGGCCGGAGCTGTGTGCCCGGCTGAGGGAGTTGGACACAAAGGATGGGCTGTTTCCAGGGGTAAGGAAAGTCAGCTGCCCAGGTGCCTGATGTCAGGTTGTAGGAGGCCTTTGGCCCTCCAAGGGAATCTAGTCTTCCAGGTTGTGGCAGCTTGCATCTGGAAGAAATCCTGTTCCGTCTGGGATTGTAGGTGGCCGAGGCCTGGTGCCCGGCAGAGGGAGTTGGGCACAAAGGATGTCCTGTTTCCAGGGGTAAGAAAAGTCAGCTGCCCAGGTGCCTGATGTCAGTTTGTAGGAGGCCTTTGGCCCTCCAAGGGAAGCAAGTCTTCCTGTTCAAGGCAGCTTGCATCTGGAAGTAATCCTGTTCCCTTCGGGATTGTAGGTGGCCGAGGCCAGTTGCCCGGCTTAGAGAGTTGGGCACAAAGGATGGCCTGTTTCCAGGGGTAAGTAAAGTCAGCTGCCCAGGTGCCTGATGTCAGTTTGTAGGAGGCCTTTGGCCCTCCAAGGGAAGCTAGTCTTCCGGCTTGTTGCAGCTGGCATCTGGAAGAACTCCTGTTCCGTTCGAGATTGTAGGTGGCCGAGGCCAGGTGCCCGGCAGAGGGAGTTGGGCACAAAGGATGTCCTGTTTCCATGGCTAAGTAAAGTCAGCTGCCCAGGTGCCTGGAGTCAGTTTGCTGGTGGCTATTGGTCCTCCATGGGAAGGAAGTCTTCCAGTTTGTGGCAGCTTGCTTCTGGAAGAAATCCTGTTCCGTTCGGGATTGTAGGTGGCCGGAGCTAGGTGCCCGGCCGAGGGAGTTGGGCACAAAAAATGGCCTGTTTCCAGGGGTAAGTAAAGTCAGCTGCCCAGGTGCCTGATGTCAGTTTGTAGGAGGCCTTTGGCCCTCCAAGGGAAGCTAGTCTTCCAGCATGTTGCAGCTTGCATCTGGAAGAAATCCTGTTCCGTTCGGGATTGTAGGTGGCCGAGGCCAGGTGCCTGGCAGAGGGAGTTGGGCACAAAGGATGTCCTGTTTCCTGGGGTAAGTAAAGACAGCTGCCCAGGTGCCTGATGTCAGTTTGTAGGAGACCTTTGGCCCTCCAAGGGAAGCGAGGCTTCCTGCTTGTGGCAGCTTGCATCTGGAAGAAATCCTGTTCCGTTCGGGATTGTAGGTGGCCGGAGCTGTGTGCCCGGCTGAGGGAGTTGGACACAAAGGATGGGCTGTTTCCAGGGGTAAGGAAAGTCAGCTGCCCAGGTGCCTGATGTCAGGTTGTAGGAGGCCTTTGGCCCTCCAATGGTAGCAAGTCTTCCTGTTCAAGGCAGCTTGCATCTGGTATAAATCCTGTACCCTTCGGGATTGTAGGTGGCCGAGACCAGTTGCCCGGCTAAGAGAGTTGGGCACAAAGGATGGGCTTTTTCCAGGGGTAAGTAAAGTCAGCTGCCCAGGTGCCTGATGTCAGTTTGTAGGAGGCCTTTGGCCCTCCAAGGGAAGCTAGTCTTCCAGGTTGTGGCAGCTTGCATCTGGAAGAAATCCTGTTCTGTCTGGGATTGTAGGTGGCCTAGGCCAGGTGCCCGGCAGAGGGAGTTGGGCACAAAGGATGGCCTGTTTCATGAGGAAAGTAAAGTCAGCTGCCCAGGTGCCTGATGTCAGTTTGTAGGAGGCCTTTGGTCCTCCAAGGGAAGCCATGCTTCCAGCTTGTGGCAGCTTGCATCTGGAAGAAATCCTGTTCCATTCGGGATTGTAGGTGGCCGAGGCCAGGTGCCCGGCAGAGGGAGTTGGGCACAAAAGATGGCCTGTTTCCAGGGGTAAGAAAAGTCAGCTGCCTAGGTGCCTGATGTCAGTTTGTAGGAGGCCTTTGGCCCTCCAAGTGAAGCCACGTTTCCAGCTTGTGGCAGCTTGCATCTGGAAGAACTCCTGTTCCGTTCGGGATTGTAGGTGGCCGCAGCTGTGGGCCCGGCAGATGGAGTTCGGCACAAAGGATGGCCTGTTTCTAGGGGTAAGTAAAGCCAGCGGCCCAGGTGCCTGATGTCAGTTTGTAGGAGGCCTTTGGCCCTCCAAGGGAAGCAAGTCTTCCTGTTCAAGGCAGCTTGCATCTGGAAGTAATCCTGTTCCCTTCGGGATTGTAGGTGGCCGAGGCCAGTTGCCCGGCTTAGAGAGTTGGGCACAAAGGATGGCCTGTTTCCAGGGGTAAGTAAAGTCAGCTGCCCAGGTGCCTGATGTCAGTTTGTAGGAGGCCTTTGGCCCTCCAAGTGAAGCTGGTCTTCCAGCTTGTGGCAGCTTGCATCTGGAAGAAATGCTGTTCTGTTCGGGATTGTAGGTGGCCGAGGCCAGGTGCCCGGCAGAGGGAGTTGGGCACAAAGGATGGCCTATTTCCATGGCTAAGTAAAGTCAGCTGCCCAGGTGCCTGATGTCAGTTTGTAGGAAGCCTTTGGCCCTCCAAGGGAAGCTAGTCTTCCTGTTCAAGGCAGCTTGCATCTGGAAGAAATCCTGTTCCGTTCGGGATTGTAGGTGGCCGGAGCTAGGTGCCCAGCTGAGGGAGTTGGGCACAAAGGATGGCCTGTTTCCAGGGGTAAGTAAAGTCAGCTGCCCAGGTGCCTGATGTCAGTTTGTAGGAGGCCTTTGGCCCTCCATGGGAAGCTAGTCTTCCTGTTCAAGGCAGCTTGCATCTGGAAGAAATCCTGTTCCATTCGGGATTGTAGGTGGCCGGAGCTAGGTGCCCAGCTGAGGGAGTTGGGCACAAAGGATGTCCTGTTTCCAGGGGTAAGTAAAGTCAGCTGCCCAGGTGCCTGATGTCAGTTTGTAGGAGACCTTTGGCCCTCCAAGGGAAGCCAGGCTTCCTGCTTGTGGCAGCTTGCATCTGGAAGAAATCCTGTTCCGTTCGGGATTGTAGGTGGTCGGAGCTGTGTGCCCGGCTGAGGGAGTTGGACACAAAGGATTGGCTGTTTCCAGCGGTAAGGAAAGTCAGCTGCCCAGGTGCCTGATGTCAGTTTGTAGGAGGTCTTTGGCCCTCCAAGGGAAGCTAGTCTTCCAGGTTGTGGCAGCTTGCATCTGGAAGAAATCCTGTTCCGTCTGGGATTGTAGGTGGCCGAGGCCTGGTGCCCGGCAGAGGGAGTTGGGCACAAATGACGGCCTGTTTCATGAGGAAAGTAAAGTCAGCTGCCCAGGTGCCTGATGTCAGTTTGTAGGAGGCCTTTGGTCCTCCTTGGGAAGCCAGGTTTCCTGCTTGTGGCAGCTTGCATCTGGAAGTAATCCTGTTCCCTTCGGGACTGTAGGTGGCCGAGGCCAGTTGCCCGGCTTAGAGAGTTGGGCACAAAGGATGGCTTGTTTCCAGGGGTAAGTAAAGTCAGCTGCCCAGGTGCCTGATTTCAGTTTGTAGGAGGCCTTTGGCCCTACAAGGGAAGCAAGTCTTCCAGCTTGTGGCTGCTTGCATCTGGAAGAAATCATGTTCCGTTCGGGATTGTAGGTGGCCGCGGCCAGGTGACCCGCAGAGGGAGTTGGGCACAAAGGATGTCCTGTTTCCATGGCTAAGAAAAGTCAGCTGCCCAGGTGCCTGGAGTCAGTTTGCTGGTGGCTATTGGTCCTCCATGGGAAGGAAGTCTTCCAGTTTGTGGCAGCTTGCTTCTGGAAGAAATGCTGTTCCGTTCGGGATTGTAGGTAGCCGAGGCCAGGTGCCCAGGAGAGGGAGTTGGGCACAAAGGATGGCCTGTTTCCAGGGGTAAGTAAAGTCAGCTGCCCAGGTGCCTGATGTCTGTTTGTAGGTGATCTTTTGCCCTCCAAGGGAAGCAAGTCTTCCAGTTTGTGGCAGCTTACATCTGGAAGAAATCCTGTTCCGTTTGGGATTCTGGGTGGCCGAGGCCAGGTGCCCGGCAGAGGGAATTGGGCACAAAGGATGGCCTGTTTCCAGGGGTAAGTAAAGTCAGCTGCCCAGGTGCCTGATGTCAGTTTGCAGGTGGCTATTGGTCCTCCATGGAAAGCCCGGCTTCCAGGTTGTGGCAGCTTGCATCTGGATGTAATCCTGTTCTGTTCGGGATTGTAGGTGGCCGAGGCCTGGTTCCCGGCAGAGGGAGTTGGGCACAAAGGATGGGCTGTTTCCAGGGGTAAGTAAAGTCAGCTGCCCAGGTGCCTGATGTCAGTTTGTAGGAGGCCTTTGGCCCTCCATGGGAAGCCAGGTTTCCTGCTTGTGGCAGCTTGCATCTGGAAGAAATCCTGTTCCGTTCGGGATTGTAGGTGGCCAAGGCCTGGTGCCCAGCAGAGGGAGTTGGGCACAAAGGATGGGCTGTTTCCAGGGGTAAGAAAAGTCACCTGCCCAGGTGCCTGATGTCAGTTTGTAGGAGGCCTTTGGCCCTCGAAGGGAAGCAAGTCTTCCTGTTCAAGGCAGCTTGCATCTGGAAGTAATCCTGTTCCCTTCGGGATTGTAGGTGGCCGAGGCCAGTTGCCCGGCTTAGAGAGGTGGGCACAAAGGATGGCCTGTTTCCAGGGGTAAGTAAAGTCACCTGCCCAGGTGCCTGATGTCAGTTTGTAGGAGGCCTTTGGCCCTCCAAGGGAAGCTAGTCTTCCAGCTTGTGGCAACTTGCATCTGGAAGAAATCCTGTTCCGTTCGGGATTGTAGGTGGCCGAGGCCAGGTGCCCGGCAGAGGGAGTTGGGCACAAACGATGTCCTGTTTCCATGGCTAAGTAAAGTCAGCTGCCCAGGTGCCTGATGTCAGTTTGCTGGTGGCTATTGGTCCTCCATGGGAAGGAAGTCTTCCAGTTTGTGGCAGCTTGCTTCTGGAAGAAATCCTGTTCCGTTCGGGATTGTAGGTGGCCGAGGCCAGGTGCCTGGCAGAGGGAGTTGGGCACAAAGGATGTCCTGTTTCCTGGGGTAAGTAAAGACAGCTGCCCAGGTGTCTGATGTCAGTTTGTAGGAGGCCTTTGGCCCTCCAAGGGAAGCTAGTCTTCCAGGTTGTGGCAGCTTGCATCTGGAAGAAATCCTGTTCCGTCTGGGATTGTAGGTGGCCTAGGCCAGGTGCCCGGCAGAGGGAGTTGGGCACAAATGATGGCCTGTTTCATGAGGAAAGTAACGTCAGCAGCCCAGGTGCCTGATGTCAGTTTGTAGGAGGCCTTTGGTCCTCCATGGGAAGCCATGCTTCCAGCTTGTGGCAGCTTGCATCTGGAAGAAATCCTGTTCCATTCGGGATTGTAGGTGGCCGAGGCCAGGTGCCCGGCAGAGGGAGTTGGGCACAAAAGATGGCCTGTTTCCAGGGGTAAGAAAAGTCAGCTGCCTAGGTGCCTGATGTCAGTTTGTAGGAGGCCTTTGGCCCTCCAATGAAGCCACGTTTCCAGCTTGTGGCAGCTTGCATCTGGAAGAAATCCTGTTCCGTTCGGGATTGTAGGTGGCCGAAGCTGTGGGCCCGGCAGATGGAGTTGGGCACAAAGGATGGCCTGCTTCCAGGGGTAAGTAAAGCCAGCGGCCCAGGTGCCTGATGTCAGTTTGTAGGAGGCCTTTGGCCCTCGAAGGGAAGCAAGTCTTCCTGTTCAAGGCAGCTTGCATCTGGAAGTAATCCTGTTCCCTTCGGGATTGTAGGTGGCCGAGGCCAGTTGCCCGGCTTAGAGAGTTGGGCACAAAGGATGGCCTGTTTACAGGGGTAAGGAAAGTCAGCTGCCCACGTGCCTGATGTCAGTTTGTAGGAGGCCTTTGGCCCTCCAAGGGAAGCTAGTCCTCCAGCTTGTGGCAGCTTGCATCTGGAAGAAATGCTGTTCCGTTCGGGATTGTAGGTGGCCGAGGCCAGGTGCCCGGCAGAGGGAGTTGGGCACAAAGGATGTCCTGTTTCCATGGCTAAGGAAAGTCAGCTGCCCAGGTGCCTGATGTCAGTTTGTAGGAGGCCTTTGGCCATCCATGGGAAGCCAGGCTTCCTGCTTGTGGCAGCTTGCATCTGGAAGAAATCCTGTTCCGTTCGGGATTGTAGGTGGCCGGAGCTGGGTGCCCGGCTGAGGGAGTTGGACACAAAGGATGGGCTGTTTCCAGGGGTAATTAAAGTCAGCTGCCCAGGTGCCTGATGTCAGTTTGTAGGAGGCCTTTGGCCCTCCAAGGGAAGCTAGTCTTCCTGTTCAAGGCAGCTTGCATCTGGAAGAAATCCTGTTCCGTTCGGGACTGTATGTGGCCGGAGCTAGGTGCCCAGCTGAGGGAGTTGGGCACAAAGGATGTCCTGTTTCCTGGGGTAAGTAAAGACAGCTGCCCAGGTGCCTGATGTCAGTTTGTAGGAGACCTTTGGCCCTCCAAGGGAAGCGAGGCTTCCTGCTTGTGGCAGCTTGCATCTGGAAGAAATCCTGTTCCGTTCGGGATTGTAGGTGGCCGGAGCTGTGTGCCCGGCTGAGGGAGTTGGACACAAAGGATGGGCTGTTTCCAGGGGTAAGGAAAGTCAGCTGCCCAGGTGCCTGATGTCAGGTTGTAGGAGGCCTTTGGCCCTCCAATGGAAGCAAGTCTTCCTGTTCAAGGCAGCTTGCATCTGGTATAAATCCTGTACCCTTCGGGATTGTAGGTGGCCGAGCCCAGTTGCCCGGCTAAGAGAGTTGGGCACAAAGGATGGGCTTTTTCCAGGGGTAAGTAAAGTCAGCTGCCCAGGTGCCTGATGTCAGTTTGTAGGAGGCCTTTGGCCCTCCAAGGGAAGCTAGTCTTCCAGGTTGTGGCAGCTTGCATCTGGAAGAAATCCTGTTCCGTCTGGGATTGTAGGTGGCCTAGGCCAGGTGCCCGGCAGAGGGAGTTGGGCACAAAGGATGGCCTGTTTCATGAGGAAAGTAAAGTCAGCTGCCCAGGTGCCTGATGTCAGTTTGTAGGAGGCCTTTGGTCCTCCATGGGAAGCCATGCTTCCAGCTTGTGGCAGCTTGCATCTGGAAGTAATCCTATTCCCTTCGGGATTGTAGCTGGCCGAGGCCAGTTGCCCGGCTTAGAGAGTTGGGCACAAAGGATGGCCTGTTTCCAGGGGTAAGTAAAGTCAGCTGCCCAGGTGCCTGATGTCAGTTTGCAGGTGGCTATTGGTCCTCCATGGAAAGCCCGGCTTCCAGGTTGTGGCAGCTTGCATCGGGAAGTAATACTGTTCTGTTCGGGATTGTAGGTGGCCGAGGCCTGGTTCCCGGCAGAGGGAGTTGGGCACAAAGGATGGGCTGTTTCCAGGGGTAAGTAAAGTCAGCTGCCCAGGTGCCTGATGTCAGTTTGTAGGAGGCCTTTGGCCCTCCATGGGAAGCCAGGTTTCCTGCTTGTGGCAGCTTGCATCTGGAAGAAATCCTGTTCCGTTCGAGATTGTAGGTGGCCAAGGCCTGGTGCCCGGCAGAGGGAGTTGGGCACAAAGGATGTCCTGTTTCCAGGGGTAAGTAAAGTCAGCTCCCCAGGTGCCTGATGTAAGTTTTTAGGAGGCCTTTGGCCCTCCAAGTGAAGCCAGGCTTCCAGTTTGTGGCAGCTTGCATCTGGAAGAAATACTGTTTCGTTCGGGATTGTAGGTGGCCGAGGCCAGGTGCCCAGCAGAGGGAGTTGGGCACAAAGGATGGGCTGTTTCCAGGGGTAAGTAAAGTCAGCTGCCCAGGTGCCTGATGTCAGTTTGTAGGAGACCTTTGGCGCTCCAAGGGAAGCAAGTCTTCCTGTTCAAGGCAGCTTGCATCTGGAAGAAATCCTGTTCCCTTCAGGATTGTAGGTGGCCGAGGCCAGTTGCCCGGCTTAGAGAGTTGGGAACAAAGGATGGCCTGTTTCCAGGGGTAAGTAAAGTCAGCTGCCCAGGTGCCTGATGTCAGTTCATAGGAGGCCTTTGGCCCTCCAAGGGAAGCTAGTCTTCCAGCTTGTGGCAGCTTGCATCTGGAAGAAATGCTGTTCCGTTCGGGATTGTAGGTGGCCGAGGCCAGGTGCCCGGCAGAGGGAGTTGGGCACAAAGGATGTCCTGTTTCCATGGCTAAGGAAAGTCAGCTGCCCAGGTGCCTGATGTCAGTTTGTAGAAGGCCTTTCACCCTCCGTGGGAAGCCAGGCTTCCTGCTTGTGGCAGCTTGCATCTGGAAGAAATCCTGTTTCGTTCGGGATTGTAGGTGGCCGAAGCAGTGGGCCCGGCAGATGGAGTTGGGCACAAAGGATGGCCTGTTTCCAGGGGTAAGTAAAGCCAGCTGCCCAGGTGCCTGATGTCAGTTTGTAGGAGGCTTTTGGCCCTCCAAGGGAAGCAAGTCTTCCTGTTCAAGGCAGCTTGCATCTGGAAGTAATCCTGTTCCCTTCGAGATTGTAGGTGGCCGAGGCCAGTTTCCCGGCTTAGAGAGTTGGGCACAAAGGATGGCCTGTTTCCAGGGGTAAGTAAAGTCAGCTGCCCAGGTGCCTGATGTCAGTTTGCAGGTGGCTATTGGTCCTCCATGGAAAGCCCGGCTTCCAGGTTGTGGCAGCTTGCATCGGGAAGTAATCCTGTTCTGTTCGGGATTGTAGGTGGCCGAGGCCAGGTGCCCGGCAGAGGGAGTTGGACACAAATGATGGCCTGTTTCATGAAGAAAGTAAAGTCAGCTGGCCAGGTGCCTGATGTCAGTTTGTAGGAGGCCTCTGGCCCTCCATGGGAAGCCAGGCTTTCTGTTTGTGGCAGCTTGCATCTGGAAGAAATCCTTTTCCGTTCGGGATTGTAGGTGGGTGAGGCCTGGTTCCCGGCAGAGGGAGTTGGGCCCAAAGGATGGCCTGTTTCCTGGGGTAAGTAAAGTCTGCTCCCCAGGTGCCTGATGTAAGTTTTTAGAAGGCCTTTGGCGCTCCAAGTGAAGCCAGGCTTCCAGTTTGTGGCAGCTTGCATCTGGAAGAAATCCTGTTTCGTTCGGGATTGTAGGTGGCCGAGGCCAGGTGTCCCGCAGAGGGAGTTGGGCACAAAGGATGGGCTGTTTCCCGGGGTAAGTAAAGTCAGCTGCCCAGGTGCCTGATGTCAGTTTTTAGGAGGCCTTTGGCCCTCCATGGTAAGCCAGGTTTCCTGCTTGTGGCAGCTTGCATCTGGAAGAAATCCTGTTCCGTTCGGGATTGCAGGTGGCCAAGGCCTGGTGCCCGGCAGAGGGAGTTGGGCACAAAGGATGGCCTGTTTACAGGGGTAAGTAAAGTCAGCTCCCCAGGTGCCTGATGAAAGTTTCTAGTAGGTTTTTGGCCCTCCATGGGAAGCCAGGCTTCCAGTTTGTGGCAGCTTGCATCTGGAAGAAATCCTGTTCTGTTCGGGATTGTAGGTGGCTGAGGGCAAGTGCCCAGCAGAGGGAGTTGGGCACAAATGATGACCGGTTTCATGAGGAAAGTAAAGTCAGCTGCCCAGGTGCCTGATGTCAGTTTGTAGGAGGCCTTTGGTCCTCCATGGGAAGCCAGGTTTCCAGCTTGTGGCAGCTTGCATCTGGAAGAAATCCTGTTCCATTCGGCATTGTAGCTGGCCGAGGCCAGGTGCCCGGCAGAGGGAGTTGGGCACAAAGGATGGCCTGTTTCCAGGAGTAAGTAAAGTCAGCTGCCCAGGTGCCTGATGTCAGTTTGTAGGAGGCCTTTGGCCCTCCAAGGGAAGCTAGACTTCCAGCTTGTAGCAGCATGCATCTGGAAGAAATGCTGTTCCTTTCGGGATTGTAGGTGGCCGAGGCCAGGTGCCCGGCAGAGGGAGTTGGGCACAAAGGATGGCCTGTTTCATGAGGAAAGTAAAGTCATCTGCCCAGGTGCCTGATGTCAGTTTGTAGGAGGCCTTTGGCCCTCCAACGGAAGCCATGCTTCCAGCTTGTGGCAGCTTGCATCTGGAAGAAATTCTGTTCCGTTCGGGATTGTAGGTGGCCGAGGCCAGGTGCCCGGCAGAGGGAGTTGGGCACAAAGGATGGCCTGTTTCCAGGGGTAAGTAAAGTCAGCTGCCGAGGTACCTGATGTCAGTTTGTAGGAAGCCCTTGGCCCTCCAAGTGAAGCCATTCTTCCAGCTTGTGGCAGCTTGCATCTGGAAGAACTCCTGTTCCGTTCGGGATTGTAGGTGGCCAAAGCTGTGGGCCTGGCAGAGGGAGTTGGGCACAAAGGATGGCCTGTTTCCATGGGTAAGTAAAGTCAGCTGCCCAGGTGCCTGATGTCAGTTTGTAGGAGGCCTTTGGCCCTCCATGGGAAGCCAGGCTTCCTGCTTGTGGCAGCTTGCATCTGGAAGAAATGCTGTTCCGTTTGGGATTGTAGGTGGGCGAGGCCTGGTGCCCGGCAGAGGGAGTTGGGCACAAAGGATGGCCTGTTTTCAGGGGTAAGTAAAGTCAGCTGCCCAGGTGCCTGATGTCAGTTTGTAGGAGGCCTTTGGCCCTCCAAGGGAAGCTAGTCCTCCGGTTCAAGGCAGCTTGCATCTGGAAGAAATCCTGTTCCGTTCGGGATTGTAGGTGGCCGAGGCCAGTTGCCCCGCAGAGGGAGTTGGGCACAAAGGATGGGCTGTTTCCAGGGGTAAGTAAAGTCAGCTGCCCAGGTGCCTGATGTCAGTTTGTAGGAGGCCTTTGGCCCTCCAAGGGAAGCTAGTCTTCCAGTTTGTGGCAGCTTGCATCTGGAAGAAATGCTGTTCCGTTCGGGATTGTACGTGGCCAAGGCCAGGTGCCCGGCAGAGGGAGTTGGGCACAAAGGATGTCCTGTTTCCAGGGGTAAGTAAAGTCAGCTGTCCAGGTGCCTGATGTCAGTTTGCAGGAGGCTATTGGTCCTCCATGGAAAGCCAGGCTTCCTGCTTCTGGCAGCTTGCATCGGGAAGTAATCCTGTTCTGTTCGGGATTGTAGGTGGCCGAGGCCTGGTGCCCGGCATAGGGAGTTGGGCACAAAGGATGGGCTGTTTCCAGGGGTAAGTAGAGTCAGCTACCCAGGTGCCTGATGTCAGTTTGTAGGAGGCCTTTGGCCCTCCATGGGAAGCCCGGTTTCCTGCTTGTGGCAGCTTGCATCTGGAAGAACTCCTGTTCCGTTCGTGATTGTAGTTGGCCGAAGATGTGGGCCCGGCAGAGGGAGTTGGGCACAAAGGATGGCCTGTTTCCAGGGGTAAGTAAAGCCAGCTGCCCAGGTGCCTGATGTCAGTTTGTAGGAGGCCTTTGGCCCTCCAAGGGAAGCAAGTCTTCCTGTTCAAGGCAGCTTGCATCTGGAAGTAATCCTGTTCCCTTCGGGATTGTAGGTGGCCGAGGCCAGTTGCCCGGCTTAGAGAGTTGGGCACAAAGGATGGCCTGTTTCCAAAGGTAAGTATAGTCACCTGCCCAGGTGCCTGATGTCAGTTTGTAGGAGGCCTTTGGCCCTCCAAGAGAAGCTAGTCTTCCAGCTTGTGGCAGCTTGCATCTGGAAGAAATGCTGTTCCGTTCGGGATTGTAGGTGGCCGAGGCCAGGTGCCCGGCAGAGGGAGTTGGGCACAAAGGATGTCCTGTTTCCATGGCTAAGTAAAGTCAGCTGCCCAGGTGCCTGATGTCAGTTTGTAGGAGGCCTTAGGTCCTCCAAGGGAAGCTAGTCTTCCTGTTCAAGGCAGCTTGCATCTGGAAGAAATCCTGTTCCGTTCGGGATTGTAGGTGGCCGGAGCTAGGTGCCCAGCTGAGGGAGTTGGGCACAAAGGATGGCTTGTTTACAGGGGTAAGTAAAGTCAGCTGCCCAGGTGCCTGATGTCAGTTTGTAGGAGGCCTTTGGCCCTCCATGGGAAGCCAGGCTTCCTGCTTGTGGCAGCTTGCATCTGGAAGAAATGCTGTTCCGTTTGGGATTGTAGGTGGGCGAGGCCTGGTGCCCGGCAGAGGGAGTTGGGCACAAAGGATGGCCTGTTTTCAGGGGTAAGTAAAGTCAGCTGCCCAGGTGCCTGATGTCAGTTTGTAGGAGGCCTTTGGCCCTCCAAGGGAAGCTAGTCCTCCGGTTCAAGGCAGCTTGCATCTGGAAGAAATCCTGTTCCGTTCGGGATTGTAGGTGGCCGAGGCCAGTTGCCCCGCAGAGGGAGTTGGGCACAAAGGATGGGCTGTTTCCAGGGGTAAGTAAAGTCAGCTGCCCAGGTGCCTGATGTCAGTTTGTAGGAGGCCTTTGGCCCTCCAAGGGAAGCTAGTCTTCCAGTTTGTGGCAGCTTGCATCTGGAAGAAATGCTGTTCCGTTCGGGATTGTACGTGGCCAAGGCCAGGTGCCCGGCAGAGGGAGTTGGGCACAAAGGATGTCCTGTTTCCAGGGGTAAGTAAAGTCAGCTGTCCAGGTGCCTGATGTCAGTTTGCAGGAGGCTATTGGTCCTCCATGGAAAGCCAGGCTTCCTGCTTCTGGCAGCTTGCATCGGGAAGTAATCCTGTTCTGTTCGGGATTGTAGGTGGCCGAGGCCTGGTGCCCGGCATAGGGAGTTGGGCACAAAGGATGGGCTGTTTCCAGGGGTAAGTAGAGTCAGCTACCCAGGTGCCTGATGTCAGTTTGTAGGAGGCCTTTGGCCCTCCATGGGAAGCCCGGTTTCCTGCTTGTGGCAGCTTGCATCTGGAAGAACTCCTGTTCCGTTCGGGATTGTAGTTGGCCGAAGATGTGGGCCCGGCAGAGGGAGTTGGGCACAAAGGATGGCCTGTTTCCAGCGGTAATTAAAGCCAGCTGCCCAGGTGCCTGATGTCAGTTTGTAGGAGGCCTTTGGCCCTCCAAGGGAAGCAAGTCTTCCTGTTCAAGGCAGCTTGCATCTGGAAGTAATCCTGTTCCCTTCGGGATTGTAGGTGGCCGAGGCCAGTTGCCCGGCTTAGAGAGTTGGGCACAAAGGATGGCCTGTTTACAGGGGTAAGGAAAGTCAGCTGCCCACGTGCCTGATGTCAGTTTGTAGGAGGCCTTTGGCCCTCCAAGGGAAGCTAGTCCTCCAGCTTGTGGCAGCTTGCATCTGGAAGAAATGCTGTTCCGTTCGGGATTGTAGGTGGCCGAGGCCAGGTGCCCGGCAGAGGGAGTTGGGCACAAAGGATGTCCTGTTTCCATGGCTAAGGAAAGTCAGCTGCCCAGGTGCCTGATGTCAGTTTGTAGGAGGCCTTTGGCCATCCATGGGAAGCCAGGCTTCCTGCTTGTGGCAGCTTGCATCTGGAAGAAATCCTGTTCCGTTCGGGATTGTAGGTGGCCGGAGCTGGGTGCCCGGCTGAGGGAGTTGGACACAAAGGATGGGCTGTTTCCAGGGGTAATTAAAGTCAGCTGCCCAGGTGCCTGATGTCAGTTTGTAGGAGGCCTTTGGCCCTCCAAGGGAAGCTAGTCTTCCTGTTCAAGGCAGCTTGCATCTGGAAGAAATCCTGTTCCGTTCGGGACTGTATGTGGCCGGAGCCAGGTGCCCAGCTGAGGGAGTTGGGCACAAAGGATGTCCTGTTTCCTGGGGTAAGTAAAGACAGCTGCCCAGGTGCCTGATGTCAGTTTGTAGGAGACCTTTGGCCCTCCAAGGGAAGCGAGGCTTCCTGCTTGTGGCAGCTTGCATCTGGAAGAAATCCTGTTCCGTTCGGGATTGTAGGTGGCCGGAGCTGTGTGCCCGGCTGAGGGAGTTGGACACAAAGGATGGGCTGTTTCCAGGGGTAAGGAAAGTCAGCTGCCCAGGTGCCTGATGTCAGGTTGTAGGAGGCCTTTGGCCCTCCAATGGAAGCAAGTCTTCCTGTTCAAGGCAGCTTGCATCTGGTATAAATCCTGTACCCCTCGGGATTGTAGGTGGCCGAGCCCAGTTGCCCGGCTAAGAGAGTTGGGCACAAAGGATGGGCTTTTTCCAGGGGTAAGTAAAGTCAGCTGCCCAGGTGCCTGATGTCAGTTTGTAGGAGGCCTTTGGCCCTCCAAGGGAAGCTAGTCTTCCAGGTTGTGGCAGCTTGCATCTGGAAGAAATCCTGTTCCGTCTGGGATTGTAGGTGGCCTAGGCCAGGTGCCCGGCAGAGGGAGTTGGGCACAAAGGATGGCCTGTTTCATGAGGAAAGTAAAGTCAGCTGCCCAGGTGCCTGATGTCAGTTTGTAGGAGGCCTTTGGTCCTCCATGGGAAGCCATGCTTCCAGCTTGTGGCAGCTTGCATCTGGAAGTAATCCTATTCCCTTCGGGATTGTAGGTGGCCGAGGCCAGTTGCCCGGCTTAGAGAGTTGGGCACAAAGGATGGCCTGTTTCCAGGGGTAAGTAAAGTCAGCTGCCCAGGTGCCTGATGTCAGTTTGCAGGTGGCTATTGGTCCTCCATGGAAAGCCCGGCTTCCAGGTTGTGGCAGCTTGCATCGGGAAGTAATACTGTTCTGTTCGGGATTGTAGGTGGCCGAGGCCTGGTTCCCGGCAGAGGGAGTTGGGCACAAAGGATGGGCTGTTTCCAGGGGTAAGTAAAGTCAGCTGCCCAGGTGCCTGATGTCAGTTTGTAGGAGGCCTTTGGCCCTCCATGGGAAGCCAGGTTTCCTGCTTGTGGCAGCTTGCATCTGGAAGAAATCCTGTTCCGTTCGAGATTGTAGGTGGCCAAGGCCTGGTGCCCGGCAGAGGGAGTTGGGCACAAAGGATGTCCTGTTTCCAGGGGTAAGTAAAGTCAGCTCCCCAGGTGCCTGATGTAAGTTTTTAGGAGGCCTTTGGCCCTCCAAGTGAAGCCAGGCTTCCAGTTTGTGGCAGCTTGCATCTGGAAGAAATACTGTTTCGTTCGGGATTGTAGGTGGCCGAGGCCAGGTGCCCAGCAGAGGGAGTTGGGCACAAAGGATGGGCTGTTTCCAGGGGTAAGTAAAGTCAGCTGCCCAGGTGCCTGATGTCAGTTTGTAGGAGACCTTTGGCGCTCCAAGGGAAGCAAGTCTTCCTGTTCAAGGCAGCTTGCATCTGGAAGAAATCCTGTTCCCTTCAGGATTGTAGGTGGCCGAGGCCAGTTGCCCGGCTTAGAGAGTTGGGAACAAAGGATGGCCTGTTTCCAGGGGTAAGTAAAGTCAGCTGCCCAGGTGCCTGATGTCAGTTCATAGGAGGCCTTTGGCCCTCCAAGGGAAGCTAGTCTTCCAGCTTGTGGCAGCTTGCATCTGGAAGAAATGCTGTTCCGTTCGGGATTGTAGGTGGCCGAGGCCAGGTGCCCGGCAGAGGGAGTTGGGCACAAAGGATGTCCTGTTTCCATGGCTAAGGAAAGTCAGCTGCCCAGGTGCCTGATGTCAGTTTGTAGAAGGCCTTTCACCCTCCGTGGGAAGCCAGGCTTCCTGCTTGTGGCAGCTTGCATCTGGAAGAAATCCTGTTTCGTTCGGGATTGTAGGTGGCCGGAGCTAGGTGCCCGGCTGGGGGAGTTGGGAACAAAGGATGACTTGTTTCCAGGGGTAAGTAAAGTCAGCTGCCCAGGTGCCTGATGTCAGTTTGTAGGAGGCCTTTGGCCATCCATGGGAAGCCAGGCTTCCTGCTTGTGGCAGCTTGCATCTGGAAGAAATCCCGTTCCCTTCGCGATTGTAGGTGGCCGAGGCCTGGTGCCCAGCTGAGGAAGTTGGGCACAAAGGATGGGCTGTTTCCAGGGGTAAGTAAAGTCAGCTGCCCAGGTGCCTGATGTCAGTTTGTAGGAGGCCTTTGGCCCTCCAAGGGAAGCTAGTCTTCCTGTTCAAGGCAGCTTGCATCTGGAAGAAATCCTGTTCCGTTCGGGATTGTAGGTGGCCGGAGCTAGGTGCCCAGCTGAGGGAGTTGGGCACAAAGGATGGCCGGTTTACAGGGGTAAGTAAAGTCAGCTGCCCAGGTGCCTGATGTCAGTTTGTAGGAGGCCTTTGGCCCTCCAAGGGAAGCTAGTCTTCCAGTTTGTGGCAGCTTGCATCTGGAAGAAATCCTGTTCCGTTCGGGACTGTAGGTGGCCGGAGCTAGGTGCCCAGCTGAGGGAGTTGGGCACAAAGGATGTCCTGTTTCCAGGGGTAAGTATAGTCAGCTGCCCAGGTGCCTGATGTCAGTTTGTAGGAGACCTTTGGCCCTCAAGGGAAGCCAGGCTTCCTGCTTGTGGCAGCTTGCATCTGGAAGAAATCCTGTTCCGTTCGGGATTGTAGGTGGCCGGAGTTGTGTGCCCGGCTGAGGGAGTTGGACACAAAGGATGGGCTGTTTCCAGGGGTAAGTAAAGTCAGCTGCCCAGGTGCCTGATGTCAGTTTGTAGGAGGCCTTTGGCCCTCCAAGGGAAGCTAGTCTTCCAGGTTGTGGCAGCTTGCATCTGGAAGAAATCCTGTTCCGTTTGGGATTGTAGGTGGCCGAGGCCTGGTGCCCGGCAGAGGGAGTTGGGCACAAATGATGGCCTGTTTCATGAGGAAAGTAAAGTCAGCTGCCCAGGTGCCTGATGTCAGTTTGTAGGAGGCCTTTGGTCCTCCATGGGAAGCCATGCTTCCAGCTTGTGGCAGCTTGCATCTGGAAGAAATCCTGTTCCATTCGGGATTGTAGGTGGCCGAAGCAGTGGGCCCGGCAGATGGAGTTGGGCACAAAGGATGGCCTGTTTCCAGGGGTAAGTAAAGCCAGCTGCCCAGGTGCCTGATGTCAGTTTGTAGGAGGCTTTTGGCCCTCCAAGGGAAGCAAGTCTTCCTGTTCAAGGCAGCTTGCATCTGGAAGTAATCCTGTTCCCTTCGAGATTGTAGGTGGCCGAGGCCAGTTTCCCGGCTTAGAGAGTTGGGCACAAAGGATGGCCTGTTTCCAGGGGTAAGTAAAGTCAGCTGCCCAGGTGCCTGATGTCAGTTTGCAGGTGGCTATTGGTCCTCCATGGAAAGCCCGGCTTCCAGGTTGTGGCAGCTTGCATCGGGAAGTAATCCTGTTCTGTTCGGGATTGTAGGTGGCCGAGGCCAGGTGCCCGGCAGAGGGAGTTGGACACAAATGATGGCCTGTTTCATGAAGAAAGTAAAGTCAGCTGGCCAGGTGCCTGATGTCAGTTTGTAGGAGGCCTCTGGCCCTCCATGGGAAGCCAGGCTTTCTGTTTGTGGCAGCTTGCATCTGGAAGAAATCCTTTTCCGTTCGGGATTGTAGGTGGGTGAGGCCTGGTTCCCGGCAGAGGGAGTTGGGCCCAAAGGATGGCCTGTTTCCTGGGGTAAGTAAAGTCTGCTCCCCAGGTGCCTGATGTAAGTTTTTAGAAGGCCTTTGGCGCTCCAAGTGAAGCCAGGCTTCCAGTTTGTGGCAGCTTGCATCTGGAAGAAATCCTGTTTCGTTCGGGATTGTAGGTGGCCGAGGCCAGGTGTCCCGCAGAGGGAGTTGGGCACAAAGGATGGGCTGTTTCCCGGGGTAAGTAAAGTCAGCTGCCCAGGTGCCTGATGTCAGTTTTTAGGAGGCCTTTGGCCCTCCATGGTAAGCCAGGTTTCCTGCTTGTGGCAGCTTGCATCTGGAAGAAATCCTGTTCCGTTCGGGATTGCAGGTGGCCAAGGCCTGGTGCCCGGCAGAGGGAGTTGGGCACAAAGGATGGCCTGTTTACAGGGGTAAGTAAAGTCAGCTCCCCAGGTGCCTGATGAAAGTTTCTAGTAGGTTTTTGGCCCTCCATGGGAAGCCAGGCTTCCAGTTTGTGGCAGCTTGCATCTGGAAGAAATCCTGTTCTGTTCGGGATTGTAGGTGGCTGAGGGCAAGTGCCCAGCAGAGGGAGTTGGGCACAAATGATGACCGGTTTCATGAGGAAAGTAAAGTCAGCTGCCCAGGTGCCTGATGTCAGTTTGTAGGAGGCCTTTGGTCCTCCATGGGAAGCCAGGTTTCCAGCTTGTGGCAGCTTGCATCTGGAAGAAATCCTGTTCCATTCGGCATTGTAGCTGGCCGAGGCCAGGTGCCCGGCAGAGGGAGTTGGGCACAAAGGATGGCCTGTTTCCAGGAGTAAGTAAAGTCAGCTGCCCAGGTGCCTGATGTCAGTTTGTAGGAGGCCTTTGGCCCTCCAAGGGAAGCTAGACTTCCAGCTTGTAGCAGCATGCATCTGGAAGAAATGCTGTTCCTTTCGGGATTGTAGGTGGCCGAGGCCAGGTGCCCGGCAGAGGGAGTTGGGCACAAAGGATGGCCTGTTTCATGAGGAAAGTAAAGTCATCTGCCCAGGTGCCTGATGTCAGTTTGTAGGAGGCCTTTGGCCCTCCAACGGAAGCCATGCTTCCAGCTTGTGGCAGCTTGCATCTGGAAGAAATTCTGTTCCGTTCGGGATTGTAGGTGGCCGAGGCCAGGTGCCCGGCAGAGGGAGTTGGGCACAAAGGATGGCCTGTTTCCAGGGGTAAGTAAAGTCAGCTGCCGAGGTACCTGATGTCAGTTTGTAGGAAGCCCTTGGCCCTCCAAGTGAAGCCATTCTTCCAGCTTGTGGCAGCTTGCATCTGGAAGAACTCCTGTTCCGTTCGGGATTGTAGGTGGCCAAAGCTGTGGGCCTGGCAGAGGGAGTTGGGCACAAAGGATGGCCTGTTTCCATGGGTAAGTAAAGTCAGCTGCCCAGGTGCCTGATGTCAGTTTGTAGGAGGCCTTTGGCCCTCCATGGGAAGCCAGGCTTCCTGCTTGTGGCAGCTTGCATCTGGAAGAAATGCTGTTCCGTTTGGGATTGTAGGTGGGCGAGGCCTGGTGCCCGGCAGAGGGAGTTGGGCACAAAGGATGGCCTGTTTTCAGGGGTAAGTAAAGTCAGCTGCCCAGGTGCCTGATGTCAGTTTGTAGGAGGCCTTTGGCCCTCCAAGGGAAGCTAGTCCTCCGGTTCAAGGCAGCTTGCATCGGGAAGAAATCCTGTTCCGTTCGGGATTGTAGGTGGCCGAGGCCAGTTGCCCCGCAGAGGGAGTTGGGCACAAAGGATGGGCTGTTTCCAGGGGTAAGTAAAGTCAGCTGCCCAGGTGCCTGATGTCAGTTTGTAGGAGGCCTTTGGCCCTCCAAGGGAAGCTAGTCTTCCAGTTTGTGGCAGCTTGCATCTGGAAGAAATGCTGTTCCGTTCGGGATTGTACGTGGCCAAGGCCAGGTGCCCGGCAGAGGGAGTTGGGCACAAAGGATGTCCTGTTTCCAGGGGTAAGTAAAGTCAGCTGTCCAGGTGCCTGATGTCAGTTTGCAGGAGGCTATTGGTCCTCCATGGAAAGCCAGGCTTCCTGCTTCTGGCAGCTTGCATCGGGAAGTAATCCTGTTCTGTTCGGGATTGTAGGTGGCCGAGGCCTGGTGCCCGGCATAGGGAGTTGGGCACAAAGGATGGGCTGTTTCCAGGGGTAAGTAGAGTCAGCTACCCCGGTGCCTGATGTCAGTTTGTAGGAGGCCTTTGGCCCTCCATGGGAAGCCCGGTTTCCTGCTTGTGGCAGCTTGCATCTGGAAGAACTCCTGTTCCGTTCGGGATTGTAGTTGGCCGAAGATGTGGGCCCGGCAGAGGGAGTTGGGCACAAAGGATGGCCTGTTTCCAGCGGTAAGTAAAGCCAGCTGCCCAGGTGCCTGATGTCAGTTTGTAGGAGGCCTTTGGCCCTCCAAGGGAAGCAAGTCTTCCTGTTCAAGGCAGCTTGCATCTGGAAGTAATCCTGTTCCCTTCGGGATTGTAGGTGGCCGAGGCCAGTTGCCCGGCTTAGAGAGTTGGGCACAAAGGATGGCCTGTTTCCAAAGGTAAGTATAGTCACCTGCCCAGGTGCCTGATGTCAGTTTGTAGGAGGCCTTTGGCCCTCCAAGAGAAGCTAGTCTTCCAGCTTGTGGCAGCTTGCATCTGGAAGAAATGCTGTTCCGTTCGGGATTGTAGGTGGCCGAGGCCAGGTGCCTGGCAGAGGGAGTTGGGCACAAAGGATGTCCTGTTTCCATGGCTAAGTAAAGTCAGCTGCCCAGGTGCCTGATGTCAGTTTGTAGGAGGCCTTAGGTCCTCCAAGGGAAGCTAGTCTTCCTGTTCAAGGCAGCTTGCATCTGGAAGAAATCCTGTTCCGTTCGGGATTGTAGGTGGCCGGAGCTAGGTGCCCAGCTGAGGGAGTTGGGCACAAAGGATGGCTTGTTTACAGGGGTAAGTAAAGTCAGCTGCCCAGGTGCCTGATGTCAGTTTGTAGGAGGCCTTTGGCCCTCCATGGGAAGCCAGGCTTCCTGCTTGTGGCAGCTTGCATCTGGAAGAAATGCTGTTCCGTTTGGGATTGTAGGTGGGCGAGGCCTGGTGCCCGGCAGAGGGAGTTGGGCACAAAGGATGGCCTGTTTTCAGGGGTAAGTAAAGTCAGCTGCCCAGGTGCCTGATGTCAGTTTGTAGGAGGCCTTTGGCCCTCCAAGGGAAGCTAGTCCTCCGGTTCAAGGCAGCTTGCATCTGGAAGAAATCCTGTTCCGTTCGGGATTGTAGGTGGCCGAGGCCAGTTGCCCCGCAGAGGGAGTTGGGCACAAAGGATGGGCTGTTTCCAGGGGTAAGTAAAGTCAGCTGCCCAGGTGCCTGATGTCAGTTTGTAGGAGGCCTTTGGCCCTCCAAGGGAAGCTAGTCTTCCAGTTTGTGGCAGCTTGCATCTGGAAGAAATGCTGTTCCGTTCGGGATTGTACGTGGCCAAGGCCAGGTGCCCGGCAGAGGGAGTTGGGCACAAAGGATGTCCTGTTTCCAGGGGTAAGTAAAGTCAGCTGTCCAGGTGCCTGATGTCAGTTTGCAGGAGGCTATTGGTCCTCCATGGAAAGCCAGGCTTCCTGCTTCTGGCAGCTTGCATCGGGAAGTAATCCTGTTCTGTTCGGGATTGTAGGTGGCCGAGGCCTGGTGCCCGGCATAGGGAGTTGGGCACAAAGGATGGGCTGTTTCCAGGGGTAAGTAGAGTCAGCTACCCAGGTGCCTGATGTCAGTTTGTAGGAGGCCTTTGGCCCTCCATGGGAAGCCCGGTTTCCTGCTTGTGGCAGCTTGCATCTGGAAGAACTCCTGTTCCGTTCGGGATTGTAGTTGGCCGAAGATGTGGGCCCGGCAGAGGGAGTTGGGCACAAAGGATGGCCTGTTTCCAGCGGTAAGTAAAGCCAGCTGCCCAGGTGCCTGATGTCAGTTTGTAGGAGGCCTTTGGCCCTCCAAGGGAAGCAAGTCTTCCTGTTCAAGGCAGCTTGCATCTGGAAGTAATCCTGTTCCCTTCGGGATTGTAGGTGGCCGAGGCCAGTTGCCCGGCTTAGAGAGTTGGGCACAAAGGATGGCCTGTTTCCAAAGGTAAGTATAGTCACCTGCCCAGGTGCCTGATGTCAGTTTGTAGTAGGCCTTTGGCCCTCCAAGAGAAGCTAGTCTTCCAGCTTGTGGCAGCTTGCATCTGGAAGTAATCCTGTTCCCTTCGGGATTGTAGGTGGCCGAGGCCAGTTGCCCGGCTTAGAGAGTTGGGCACAAAGGATGGCCTGTTTCCAGGGGTAAGTAAAGTCAGCTGCCCAGGTGCCTGATGTCAGTTTGCAGGTGGCTATTGGTCCTCCATGGAAAGCCCGGCTTCCAGGTTGTGGCAGCTTGCATCGGGAAGTAATACTGTTCTGTTCGGGATTGTAGGTGGCCGAGGCCTGGTTCCCGGCAGAGGGAGTTGGGCACAAAGGATGGGCTGTTTCCAGGGGTAAGTAAAGTCAGCTGCCCAGGTGCCTGATGTCAGTTTGTAGGAGGCCTTTGGCCCTCCATGGGAAGCCAGGTTTCCTGCTTGTGGCAGCTTGCATCTGGAAGAAATCCTGTTCCGTTCGAGATTGTAGGTGGCCAAGGCCTGGTGCCCGGCAGAGGGAGTTGGGCACAAAGGATGTCCTGTTTCCAGGGGTAAGTAAAGTCAGCTCCCCAGGTGCCTGATGTAAGTTTTTAGGAGGCCTTTGGCCCTCCAAGTGAAGCCAGGCTTCCAGTTTGTGGCAGCTTGCATCTGGAAGAAATACTGTTTCGTTCGGGATTGTAGGTGGCCGAGGCCAGGTGCCCAGCAGAGGGAGTTGGGCACAAAGGATGGGCTGTTTCCAGGGGTAAGTAAAGTCAGCTGCCCAGGTGCCTGATGTCAGTTTGTAGGAGACCTTTGGCGCTCCAAGGGAAGCAAGTCTTCCTGTTCAAGGCAGCTTGCATCTGGAAGAAATCCTGTTCCCTTCAGGATTGTAGGTGGCCGAGGCCAGTTGCCCGGCTTAGAGAGTTGGGAACAAAGGATGGCCTGTTTCCAGGGGTAAGTAAAGTCAGCTGCCCAGGTGCCTGATGTCAGTTCATAGGAGGCCTTTGGCCCTCCAAGGGAAGCTAGTCTTCCAGCTTGTGGCAGCTTGCATCTGGAAGAAATGCTGTTCCGTTCGGGATTGTAGGTGGCCGAGGCCAGGTGCCCGGCAGAGGGAGTTGGGCACAAAGGATGTCCTGTTTCCATGGCTAAGGAAAGTCAGCTGCCCAGGTGCCTGATGTCAGTTTGTAGAAGGCCTTTCACCCTCCGTGGGAAGCCAGGCTTCCTGCTTGTGGCAGCTTGCATCTGGAAGAAATCCTGTTTCGTTCGGGATTGTAGGTGGCCGGAGCTAGGTGCCCGGCTGGGGGAGTTGGGAACAAAGGATGACTTGTTTCCAGGGGTAAGTAAAGTCAGCTGCCCAGGTGCCTGATGTCAGTTTGTAGGAGGCCTTTGGCCATCCATGGGAAGCCAGGCTTCCTGCTTGTGGCAGCTTGCATCTGGAAGAAATCCTGTTCCGTTCGGGATTGTAGGTGGCCGGAGCTGGGTGCCCGGCTGAGGGAGTTGGACACAAAGGATGGGCTGTTTCCAGGGGTAATTAAAGTCAGCTGCTCAGGTGCCTGATGTCAGTTTGTAGGAGGCCTTTGGCCCTCTAAGGGAAGCCAGGTTTCCTGCTTGTGGCAGCTTGCATCTGGAAGAAATCCCGTTCCCTTCGCGATTGTAGGTGGCCGAGGCCTGGTGCCCAGCTGAGGAAGTTGGGCACAAAGGATGGGCTGTTTCCAGGGGTAAGTAAAGTCAGCTGCCCAGGTGCCTGATGTCAGTTTGTAGGAGGCCTTTGGCCCTCCAAGGGAAGCTAGTCTTCCTGTTCAAGGCAGCTTGCATCTGGAAGAAATCCTGTTCCGTTCGGGATTGTAGGTGGCCGGAGCTAGGTGCCCAGCTGAGGGAGTTGGGCACAAAGGATGGCCGGTTTACAGGGGTAAGTAAAGTCAGCTGCCCAGGTGCCTGATGTCAGTTTGTAGGAGGCCTTTGGCCCTCCAAGGGAAGCTAGTCTTCCAGTTTGTGGCAGCTTGCATCTGGAAGAAATCCTGTTCCGTTCGGGACTGTAGGTGGCCGGAGCTAGGTGCCCAGCTGAGGGAGTTGGGCACAAAGGATGTCCTGTTTCCAGGGGTAAGTATAGTCAGCTGCCCAGGTGCCTGATGTCAGTTTGTAGGAGACCTTTGGCCCTCAAGGGAAGCCAGGCTTCCTGCTTGTGGCAGCTTGCATCTGGAAGAAATCCTGTTCCGTTCGGGATTGTAGGTGGCCGGAGCTGTGTGCCCGGCTGAGGGAGTTGGACACAAAGGATGGGCTGTTTCCAGGGGTAAGGAAAGTCAGCTGCCCAGGTGCCTGATGTCAGTTTGTAGGAGGCCTTTGGCCCTCCAAGGGAAGCTAGTCTTCCAGGTTGTGGCAGCTTGCATCTGGAAGAAATCCTGTTCCGTTTGGGATTGTAGGTGGCCGAGGCCTGGTGCCCGGCAGAGGGAGTTGGGCACAAATGATGGCCTGTTTCATGAGGAAAGTAAAGTCAGCTGCCCAGGTGCCTGATGTCAGTTTGTAGGAGGCCTTTGGTCCTCCATGGGAAGCCATGCTTCCAGCTTGTGGCAGCTTGCATCTGGAAGAAATCCTGTTCCATTCGGGATTGTAGGTGGCCGAAGCAGTGGGCCCGGCAGATGGAGTTGGGCACAAAGGATGGCCTGTTTCCAGGGGTAAGTAAAGCCAGCTGCCCAGGTGCCTGATGTCAGTTTGTAGGAGGCTTTTGGCCCTCCAAGGGAAGCAAGTCTTCCTGTTCAAGGCAGCTTGCATCTGGAAGTAATCCTGTTCCCTTCGAGATTGTAGGTGGCCGAGGCCAGTTTCCCGGCTTAGAGAGTTGGGCACAAAGGATGGCCTGTTTCCAGGGGTAAGTAAAGTCAGCTGCCCAGGTGCCTGATGTCAGTTTGCAGGTGGCTATTGGTCCTCCATGGAAAGCCCGGCTTCCAGGTTGTGGCAGCTTGCATCGGGAAGTAATCCTGTTCTGTTCGGGATTGTAGGTGGCCGAGGCCAGGTGCCCGGCAGAGGGAGTTGGACACAAATGATGGCCTGTTTCATGAAGAAAGTAAAGTCAGCTGGCCAGGTGCCTGATGTCAGTTTGTAGGAGGCCTCTGGCCCTCCATGGGAAGCCAGGCTTTCTGTTTGTGGCAGCTTGCATCTGGAAGAAATCCTTTTCCGTTCGGGATTGTAGGTGGGTGAGGCCTGGTTCCCGGCAGAGGGAGTTGGGCACAAAGGATGGCCTGTTTCCTGGGGTAAGTAAAGTCAGCTCCCCAGGTGCCTGATGTAAGTTTTTAGAAGGCCTTTGGCCCTCCAAGTGAAGCCAGGCTTCCAGTTTGTGGCAGCTTGCATCTGGAAGAAATCCTGTTTCGTTCGGGATTGTAGGTGGCCGAGGCCAGGTGTCCCGCAGAGGGAGTTGGGCACAAAGGATGGGCTGTTTCCCGGGGTAAGTAAAGTCAGCTGCCCAGGTGCCTGATGTCAGTTTTTAGGAGGCCTTTGGCCCTCCATGGTAAGCCAGGTTTCCTGCTTGTGGCAGCTTGCATCTGGAAGAAATCCTGTTCCGTTCGGGATTGTAGGTGGCCAAGGCCTGGTGCCCGGCAGAGGGAGTTGGGCACAAAGGATGGCCTGTTTACAGGGGTAAGTAAAGTCAGCTCCCCAGGTGCCTGATGAAAGTTTCTAGTAGGTTTTTGGCCCTCCATGGGAAGCCAGGCTTCCAGTTTGTGGCAGCTTGCATCTGGAAGAAATCCTGTTCTGTTCGGGATTGTAGGTGGCCGAGGGAAAGTGCCCAGCAGAGGGAGTTGGGCACAAATGATGACCGGTTTCATGAGGAAAGTAAAGTCAGCTGCCCAGGTGCCTGATGTCAGTTTGTAGGAGGCCTTTGGTCCTCCATGGGAAGCCAGGTTTCCAGCTTGTGGCAGCTTGCATCTGGAAGAAATCCTGTTCCATTCGGCATTGTAGCTGGCCGAGGCCAGGTGCCCGGCAGAGGGAGTTGGGCACAAAGGATGGCCTGTTTCCAGGAGTAAGTAAAGTCAGCTGCCCAGGTGCCTGATGTCAGTTTGTAGGAGGCCTTTGGCCCTCCAAGGGAAGCTAGTCTTCCAGCTTGTAGCAGCATGCATCTGGAAGAAATGCTGTTCCTTTCGGGATTGTAGGTGGCCGAGGCCAGGTGCCCGGCAGAGGGAGTTGGGCACAAAGGATGGCCTGTTTCATGAGGAAAGTAAAGTCATCTGCCCAGGTGCCTGATGTCAGTTTGTAGGAGGCCTTTGGCCCTCCAACGGAAGCCATGCTTCCAGCTTGTGGCAGCTTGCATCTGGAAGAAATTCTGTTCCGTTCGGGATTGTAGGTGGCCGAGGCCAGGTGCCCGGCAGAGGGAGTTGGGCACAAAGGATGGCCTGTTTCCAGGGGTAAGTAAAGTCAGCTGCCGAGGTACCTGATGTCAGTTTGTAGGAAGCCCTTGGCCCTCCAAGTGAAGCCATTCTTCCAGCTTGTGGCAGCTTGCATCTGGAAGAACTCCTGTTCCGTTCGGGATTGTAGGTGGCCAAAGCTGTGGGCCTGGCAGAGGGAGTTGGGCACAAAGGATGGCCTGTTTCCATGGGTAAGTAAAGTCAGCTGCCCAGGTGCCTGATGTCAGTTTGTAGGAGGCCTTTGGCCCTCCATGGGAAGCCAGGCTTCCTGCTTGTGGCAGCTTGCATCTGGAAGAAATGCTGTTCCGTTTGGGATTGTAGGTGGGCGAGGCCTGGTGCCCGGCAGAGGGAGTTGGGCACAAAGGATGGCCTGTTTTCAGGGGTAAGTAAAGTCAGCTGCCCAGGTGCCTGATGTCAGTTTGTAGGAGGCCTTTGGCCCTCCAAGGGAAGCTAGTCCTCCGGTTCAAGGCAGCTTGCATCTGGAAGAAATCCTGTTCCGTTCGGGATTGTAGGTGGCCGAGGCCAGTTGCCCCGCAGAGGGAGTTGGGCACAAAGGATGGGCTGTTTCCAGGGGTAAGTAAAGTCAGCTGCCCAGGTGCCTGATGTCAGTTTGTAGGAGGCCTTTGGCCCTCCAAGGGAAGCTAGTCTTCCAGTTTGTGGCAGCTTGCATCTGGAAGAAATGCTGTTCCGTTCGGGATTGTACGTGGCCAAGGCCAGGTGCCCGGCAGAGGGAGTTGGGCACAAAGGATGTCCTGTTTCCAGGGGTAAGTAAAGTCAGCTGTCCAGGTGCCTGATGTCAGTTTGCAGGAGGCTATTGGTCCTCCATGGAAAGCCAGGCTTCCTGCTTCTGGCAGCTTGCATCGGGAAGTAATCCTGTTCTGTTCGGGATTGTAGGTGGCCGACGCCTGGTGCCCGGCATAGGGAGTTGGGCACAAAGGATGGGCTGTTTCCAGGGGTAAGTAGAGTCAGCTACCCAGGTGCCTGATGTCAGTTTGTAGGAGGCCTTTGGCCCTCCATGGGAAGCCCGGTTTCCTGCTTGTGGCAGCTTGCATCTGGAAGAACTCCTGTTCCGTTCGGGATTGTAGTTGGCCGAAGATGTGGGCCCGGCAGAGGGAGTTGGGCACAAAGGATGGCCTGTTTCCAGGGGTAAGTAAAGCCAGCTGCCCAGGTGCCTGATGTCAGTTTGTAGGAGGCCTTTGGCCCTCCAAGGGAAGCAAGTCTTCCTGTTCAAGGCAGCTTGCATCTGGAAGTAATCCTGTTCCCTTCGGGATTGTAGGTGGCCGAGGCCAGTTGCCCGGCTTAGAGAGTTGGGCACAAAGGATGGCCTGTTTCCAAAGGTAAGTATAGTCACCTGCCCAGGTGCCTGATGTCAGTTTGTAGGAGGCCTTTGGCCCTCCAAGAGAAGCTAGTCTTCCAGCTTGTGGCAGCTTGCATCTGGAAGAAATGCTGTTCCGTTCGGGATTGTAGGTGGCCGAGGCCAGGTGCCCGGCAGAGGGAGTTGGGCACAAAGGATGTCCTGTTTCCATGGCTAAGTAAAGTCAGCTGCCCAGGTGCCTGATGTCAGTTTGTAGGAGGCCTTAGGTCCTCCAAGGGAAGCTAGTCTTCCTGTTCAAGGCAGCTTGCATCTGGAAGAAATCCTGTTCCGTTCGGGATTGTAGGTGGCCGGAGCTAGGTGCCCAGCTGAGGGAGTTGGGCACAAAGGATGGTTTGTTTACAGGGGTAAGTAAAGTCAGCTGCCCAGGTGCCTGATGTCAGTTTGTAGGAGGCCTTTGGCCCTCCATGGGAAGCCAGGCTTCCTGCTTGTGGCAGCTTGCATCTGGAAGAAATGCTGTTCCGTTTGGGATTGTAGGTGGGCGAGGCCTGGTGCCCGGCAGAGGGAGTTGGGCACAAAGGATGGCCTGTTTTCAGGGGTAAGTAAAGTCAGCTGCCCAGGTGCCTGATGTCAGTTTGTAGGAGGCCTTTGGCCCTCCAAGGGAAGCTAGTCCTCCGGTTCAAGGCAGCTTGCATCTGGAAGAAATCCTGTTCCGTTCGGGATTGTAGGTGGCCGAGGCCAGTTGCCCCGCAGAGGGAGTTGGGCACAAAGGATGGGCTGTTTCCAGGGGTAAGTAAAGTCAGCTGCCCAGGTGCCTGATGTCAGTTTGTAGGAGGCCTTTGGCCCTCCAAGGGAAGCTAGTCTTCCAGTTTGTGGCAGCTTGCATCTGGAAGAAATGCTGTTCCGTTCGGGATTGTACGTGGCCAAGGCCAGGTGCCCGGCAGAGGGAGTTGGGCACAAAGGATGTCCTGTTTCCAGGGGTAAGTAAAGTCAGCTGTCCAGGTGCCTGATGTCAGTTTGCAGGAGGCTATTGGTCCTCCATGGAAAGCCAGGCTTCCTGCTTCTGGCAGCTTGCATCGGGAAGTAATCCTGTTCTGTTCGGGATTGTAGGTGGCCGAGGCCTGGTGCCCGGCATAGGGAGTTGGGCACAAAGGATGGGCTGTTTCCAGGGGTAAGTAGAGTCAGCTACCCCGGTGCCTGATGTCAGTTTGTAGGAGGCCTTTGGCCCTCCATGGGAAGCCCGGTTTCCTGCTTGTGGCAGCTTGCATCTGGAAGAACTCCTGTTCCGTTCGGGATTGTAGTTGGCCGAAGATGTGGGCCCGGCAGAGGGAGTTGGGCACAAAGGATGGCCTGTTTCCAGCGGTAAGTAAAGCCAGCTGCCCAGGTGCCTGATGTCAGTTTGTAGGAGGCCTTTGGCCCTCCAAGGGAAGCAAGTCTTCCTGTTCAAGGCAGCTTGCATCTGGAAGTAATCCTGTTCCCTTCGGGATTGTAGGTGGCCGAGGCCAGTTGCCCGGCTTAGAGAGTTGGGCACAAAGGATGGCCTGTTTCCAAAGGTAAGTATATTCACCTGCCCAGGTGCCTGATGTCAGTTTGTAGGAGGCCTTTGGCCCTCCAAGAGAAGCTAGTCTTCCAGCTTGTGGCAGCTTGCATCTGGAAGAAATGCTGTTCCGTTCGGGATTGTAGGTGGCCGAGGCCAGGTGCCCGGCAGAGGGAGTTGGGCACAAAGGATGTCCTGTTTCCATGGCTAAGTAAAGTCAGCTGCCCAGGTGCCTGATGTCAGTTTGTAGGAGGCCTTAGGTCCTCCAAGGGAAGCTAGTCTTCCTGTTCAAGGCAGCTTGCATCTGGAAGAAATCCTGTTCCGTTCGGGATTGTAGGTGGCCGGAGCTAGGTGCCCAGCTGAGGGAGTTGGGCACAAAGGATGGCTTGTTTACAGGGGTAAGTAAAGTCAGCTGCCCAGGTGCCTGATGTCAGTTTGTAGGAGGCCTTTGGCCCTCCATGGGAAGCCAGGTTTCCTGCTTGTGGCAACTTGCATCTGGAAGAAATGCTGTTCCGTGCAAAATTGTAGGTGGCCGAGTCCAGGTGTTCGGCAGAGGGAGCTGGGCACAAATGATGGCCTGTTTCATGAGGAAAGTAAAGTCATCTGCCCAGGTGCCTGATGTCAGTTTGTAGTAGGCCTTTGGTCCTCCAGGGGAAGCCATGCTTCCAGCTTGTGGCAGCTTGCATCTAGAAGAAATGCTGTTCTGTTCGGGATTGTAGGTGGCCGAGGCCAGGTGCCCGGCAGAGGGAGTTGGGCACAAAGGATGGCCTGTTTCCAGGGGTAAGTAAAGTCAGCTGCCCAGGTGCCTGATGTCAGTTTGTAGGAGGCCTTTGGCCCTCCATGGAAAGCCAGGCTTCCTGCTTGTGGCAGCTTGCATCTGGGAGAAATCCTGCTCCGTTCCGGATTGTATGTGGCCGTAGCAGAGTGCCCGGCAGAGGGAGTTGGGCACAAATGATGGCCTGTTTCCAGGGGTAAGTAAAGTCAGCTGCCCAGGTGCCTGATGTCAGTTTGTAGGAGGCCTTTGGCCCTCCAAGGGAAGCTAGTCTTCCTGTTCAAGGCATCTTGCAAATGGAAGAAATCCTGTTTCGTTCGGAATTGTAGGTGGCCGGAGCTAGGTGCCCAGCTGAAGGAGTTGGGCACAAAGGATGGCCTGTTTCCAGGGGTAAGAAAAGTCAGCTGACCAGGTGCCTGATGTCAGTTTGTAGGAGGCCTTTGGCCCTCCATGGGAAGCCAGGTTTCCGGCTTGTGGCAACTTGCATCTGGAAGAAATGCTGTTCCGTTCAGAATTGTAGGTGGCCGAGTCCAGGTGCCCGGCAAAGGGAGTTGGCCACAAATTATGGCCTGTTTCATGAGGAAAGTAAAGTCATCTGCCCAGGTGCCTGATGTCAGTTTGTAGCAGGCCTTTGGTCCTCCAAGGGAAGCCATGCTTCCAGCTTGTGGCAGCTTGCATCTAGGAGAAATGCTGTTCTGTTCGGGATTGTAGGTGGCCGAGGCCAGGTGCCCGGCAGAGGGAGTTGGGCACAAAGGATGGCCTGTTTCCAGGGGTAAGTAAAGTCAGCTGCCCAGGTGCCTGATGTCAGTTTGTAGGAGGCCTTTGGCCCTCCAAGGGAAGCTAGTCTTCCAGTTTGTGGCAGCTTGCATCTGGAAGAAATGCTGTTCCGTTCCGGATTGTAGGTGGCCGAGGCCAGGTGCCCGACAGAGGGAGTTAGGCACAAAGGATGTCCTGTTTCCAGGGGTAAGTAAAGTCAGCTGGCCAGGTGCCTGATGTCAGTTTGTAGGAGGCCTTTGGCCCTCCATGGGAAGCCAGGATTCCTGCTTGCGGCAGCTTGCATCTGGAAGAAATCCTGTTCCGTTTGGGATTGTAGGTGGGCGAGGCCTGGTGCCCGGCAGAGGGAGTTGGGCACAAAGGATGGCCTGTTTTCAGGGGTAAGTAAAGTCAGCTGTCCAGGTGCCTGATGTCAGTTTGTAGGAGGCCTTTGGCCCTCCAAGGGAAGCCAGGATTCCTGCTTGTGGCAGCTTGCATCTGGAAGAAATCCTGTTCCGTTCGGGATTGTAGGTGGCCGGAGCTGGGTGCCCGGCTGAGGAAGTTGGGCACAAAGGATGGGCTGTTTCCAGGGGTAAGTAAAGTCAGCTGCCCAGGTGCCTGATGTCAGTTTTTAGGTGACCTTTAGCCCTCCAACGGAAGCAAGTCTTCCAGTTTGTGGCAGCTTACATCTGGAAGAAATTCTGTTCCGTTCGGGATTGTAGGTGGCCGAGGCCTGGTGCCCGGCAGAGGGAGTTGGGCACAAAAGATGGCCTGTTTCCAGGGGTAAGTAAAGTCAGCTGCCCAGGTGCCTGATGTCAGTTTGCAGGTGGCTATTGGTCCTCCATGGAAAGCCCGGCTTCCAGGTTGTGGCAGCTTGCATCGGGAAGTAATCCTGTTCTGTTCGGGATTGTAGGTGGCCGAGGCCAGGTGCCCGGCAGAGGGAGTTGGACACAAATGATGGCCTGTTTCATGAAGAAAGTAAAGTCAGCTGGCCAGGTGCCTGATGTCAGTTTGTAGGAGGCCTCTGGCCCTCCATGGGAAGCCAGGCTTTCTGTTTGTGGCAGCTTGCATCTGGAAGAAATCCTTTTCCGTTCGGGATTGTAGGTGGGTGAGGCCTGGTGCCCGGCAGAGGGAGTTGGGCACAAAGGATGGCCTGTTTCCAGGGGTAAGTAAAGTCAGCTGCCCAGGTGCCTGATGTAAGTTTTTAGAAGGCCTTTGGCCATCCAAGTGAAGCCAGGCTTCCAGTTTGTGGCAGCTTGCATCTGGAAGAAATCCTGTTTCGTTCGGGATTGTAAATGGCCGAGGCCAGGTGTCCCGCAGAGGGAGTTGGGCACAAAGGATGGGCTGTTTCCCGGGGTAAGTAAAGTCAGCTGCCCAGGTGCCTAATGTCAGTTTGTAGGAGGCCTTTGGCCCTCCATGGGAAGCCAGGCTTCCAGCTTGTTGCAGCTTGCATCTGGAAGAAATCCTGTTCCGTTCGGGATTGTAGGCGGCCGAGGTCAGGTGCCTGGCAGAGGGAGTTGGTCACAAACGGATGGGCTGTTTCCAGGGGTAAGTAAAGTCAGCTGCCCAGGTGCCTGATGTCAGTTTTTAGGAGGCCTTTGGCCCTCCATGGTAAGCCAGGTTTCCTGCTTGTGGCAGCTTGCATCTGGAAGAAATCCTGTTCCGTTCGGGATTGTAGGTGGCCAAGGCCTGGTGCCCGGCAGAGGGAGTTGGGCACAAAGGATGGCCTGTTTACAGGGGTAAGTAAAGTCAGCTCCCCAGGTGCCTGATGAAAGTTTCTAGTAGGTTTTTGGCCCTCCATGGGAAGCCAGGCTTCCAGTTTGTGGCAGCTTGCATCTGGAAGAAATCCTGTTCTGTTCGGGATTGTAGGTGGCCGAGGGCAAGTGCCCAGCAGAGGGAGTTGGGCACAAATGATGACCGGTTTCATGAGGAAAGTAAAGTCAGCTGCTTAGGTGCCTGATGTCAGTTTGTAGGAGGCCTTTGGTCCTCCATGGGAAGCCAGGTTTCCAGCTTGTGGCAGCTTGCATCTGGAAGAAATCCTGTTCCATTCGGGATTGTAGCTGGCCGAGGCCAGGTGCCCGGCAGAGGGAGTTGGGCACAAAGGATGGCCTGTTTCCAGGGGTAAGTAAAGTCAGCTGCCCAGGTGCCTGATGTCAGTTTGTAAAAGGCCTTTGGCCCTCCAAGGGAAGCTAGTCTTCCAGGTTGTGGCTGCTTGCATCTGGAAGAAATCCTGTTCCTTTCGGGATTGTAGGTGGCCGAGGCCAGGTGCCCGGCAGAGGGAGTTGGGCACAAAGGATGTCCTGTTTCCAGGGTTAAATAAATTCAGCTGCCCTGGTGCATGATGTCAGTTTCTAGGAGGCCTTTGGCCCTCCACGGGAAGCCAGGCTTCCAGTTTGTGGCAGCTTGTACCTGGAAGAAGTCCTGCTCTGTTCGGGATTGTAGGTGGCCGAGGCCAGGTGCCCGGCAGAGGGAGTTGGGCACAAATGATGGCCTGTTTCATGAGGAAAGTAAAGTCATCTGCCCAGGTGCCTGATGTCAGTTTGTAGGAGGCCTTTGGCCCTCCAACAGAAGCCATGCTTCCAGCTTGTGGCAGCTTGCATCTGGAAGAAATCCTGTTCCGTTCGGGATTGTAGGTGGGCGAGGCCAGGTGCCCGGCAGAGGGAGTTGGGCACAAAGGATGGCCTGTTTCCAGGGGTAAGTAAAGTCAGCTGCCGAGGTACCTGATGTCAGTTTGTAGGAAGCCTTTGGCCCTCCAAGTGAAGCCATTCTTCCAGCTTGTGGCAGCTTGCATCTGGAAGAACTCCTGTTCCGTTCGGGATTGTAGGTGGCCAAAGCTGTGGGCCTGGCAGAGGGAGTTGGGCACAAAGGATGGCCTGTTTCCATGGGTAAGTAAAGTCAGCTGCCCAGGTGCCTGATGTCAGTTTGTAGGAGGCCTTTGGCCCTCCAAGGGAAGCTAGTCCTCCGGTTCAAGGCAGCTTGCATCTGGAAGAAATCCTGTTCCGTTCGGGATTGTAGGTGGCCGAGGCCAGTTGCCCCGCAGAGGGAGTTGGGCACAAAGGATGGCCTGTTTCCAGGGGTAAGTAAAGTCAGCTGCCCAGGTGCCTGATGTCAGTTTGTAGGAGGCCTTTGGCCCTCCAAGGGAAGCTAGTCTTCCAGTTTGTGGCAGCTTGCATCTGGAAGAAATGCTGTTCCGTTCGGGATTGTACGTGGCCAAGGCCAGGTGCCCGGCAGAGGGAGTTGGGCACAAAGGATGTCCTGTTTCCAGGGGTTAGTAAAGTCAGCTGTCCAGGTGCCTGATGTCAGTTTGCAGGAGGCTATTGGTCCTCCATGGAAAGCCAGGCTTCCTGCTTCTGGCAGCTTGCATCTGGAAGAAATCCTGTTCCGTTCGGGATTGTAGGTGGCCGGAGCTGGGTGCCCGGCTGAGGGAGTTGGACACAAAGGATGGGCTGTTTCCAGGGGTAATTAAAGTCAGCTGCCCAGGTGCCTGATGTCAGTTTGTAGGAGGCCTTTGGCCCTCTAAGGGAAGCCAGGTTTCCTGCTTGTGGCAGCTTGCATCTGGAAGAAATCCCGTTCCCTTCGCGATTGTAGGTGGCCGAGGCCTGGTGCCCAGCTGAGGGAGTTGGGCACAAAGGATGGCCGGTTTACAGGGGTAAGTAAAGTCAGCTGCCCAGGTGCCTGATGTCAGTTTGTAGGAGGCCTTTGGCCCTCCAAGGGAAGCTAGTCTTCCAGTTTGTGGCAGCTTGCATCTGGAAGAAATCCTGTTCCGTTCGGGACTGTAGGTGGCCGGAGCTAGGTGCCCAGCTGAGGGAGTTGGGCACAAAGGATGTCCTGTTTCCAGGGGTAAGTATAGTCAGCTGCCCAGGTGCCTGATGTCAGTTTGTAGGAGACCTTTGGCCCTCAAGGGAAGCCAGGCTTCCTGCTTGTGGCAGCTTGCATCTGGAAGAAATCCTGTTCCGTTCGGGATTGTAGGTGGCCGGAGCTGTGTGCCCGGCTGAGGGAGTTGGACACAAAGGATGGCCTGTTTCCAGGGGTAAGGAAAGTCAGCTGCCCAGGTGCCTGATGTCAGTTTGTAGGAGGCCTTTGGCCCTCCAAGGGAAGCT
Organism: Chamaea fasciata; assembly: GCF_029207755.1. NCBI lineage: Eukaryota > Metazoa > Chordata > Aves > Passeriformes > Sylviidae > Chamaea > Chamaea fasciata. The sequence continues at coordinate 64,962 of NW_027094245.1, read as the reverse complement.
AGTCTTCCAGGTTGTGGCAGCTTGCATCTGGAAGAAATCCTGTTCCGTTTGGGATTGTAGGTGGCCGAGGCCTGGTGCCCGGCAGAGGGAGTTGGGCACAAATGATGGCCTGTTTCATGAGGAAAGTAAAGTCAGCTGCCCAGGTGCCTGATGTCAGTTTGTAGGAGGCCTTTGGTCCTCCATGGGAAGCCATGCTTCCAGCTTGTGGCAGCTTGCATCTGGAAGAAATCCTGTTCCATTCGGGATTGTAGGTGGCCGAAGCAGTGGGCCCGGCAGATGGAGTTGGGCACAAAGGATGGCCTGTTTCCAGGGGTAAGTAAAGTCAGCTGCCCAGGTGCCTGATGTCAGTTTGTAGGAGGCCTTTGGCCCTCCAAGAGAAGCTAGTCTTCCAGCTTGTGGCAGCTTGCATCTGGAAGAAATGCTGTTCCGTTCGGGATTGTAGGTGGCCGAGGCCAGGTGCCCGGCAGAGGGAGTTGGGCACAAAGGATGTCCTGTTTCCATGGCTAAGTAAAGTCAGCTGCCCAGGTGCCTGATGTCAGTTTGTAGGAGGCCTTTGGTCCTCCAAGGGAAGCTAGTCTTCCTGTTCAAGGCAGCTTGCATCTGGAAGAAATCCTGTTCCGTTCGGGATTGTAGGTGGCCGGAGCTAGGTGCCCAGCATAGGGAGTTGGGCACAAAGGATGGCTTGTTTACAGGGGTAAGTAAATTCAGCTGCCCAGGTGCCTGATGTCAGTTTGTAGGAGGCCTTTGGCCCTCCATGGGAAGCCAGGTTTCCTGCTTGTGGCAACTTGCATCTGGAAGAAATGCTGTTCTGTGCAGGATTGTAGGTGGCCGAGTCCAGGTGTTCGGCAGAGGGAGCTGGGCACAAATGATGGCCTGTTTCATGAGGAAAGTAAAGTCATCTGCCCAGGTGCCTGATGTCAGTTTGTAGTAGGCCTTTGGTCCTCCAGGGGAAGCCATGCTTCCAGCTTGTGGCAGCTTGCATCTAGAAGAAATGCTGTTCTGTTCGGGATTGTAGGTGGCCGAGGCCAGGTGCCCGGCAGAGGGAGTTGGGCACAAAGGATGGCCTGTTTCCAGGGGTAAGTAAAGTCAGCTGCCCAGGTGCCTGATGTCAGTTTGTAGGAGGCCTTTGGCCCTCCATGGAAAGCCAGGCTTCCTGCTTGTGGCAGCTTGCATCTGGGAGAAATCCTGCTCCGTTCCGGATTGTATGTGGCCGTAGCAGAGTGCACGGCAGAGGGAGTTGGGCACAAAGGATGGCCTGTTTCCAGGGGTAAGTAAAGTCAGCTGCCCAGGTGCCTGATGTCAGTTTGTAGGAGACCTTTGGCGCTCCTAAGGAAGCAAGTCTTCCTGTTAAAGGCAGCTTGCATCTGGAAGAAATCCTGTTCCATTCGGGATTGTAGGTGGCCGAGGCCTGGTGCCCGGCAGAGGGAGTTGGGCACAAAGGATGGCCTGTTTCCAGGGGTAAGTAAAGTCAGCTGCCCAGGTGCCTGATGTCAGTTTGTAGGAGGCCTTTGGCCCTCCAAGGGAAGCTAGTCTTCCTGTTCAAGGCATCTTGCAAATGGAAGAAATCCTGTTCCGTTCGGAATTGTAGGTGGCCGGAGCTAGGTGCCCAGCTGAGGGAGTTGGGCACAAAGGATGGCCTGTTTCCAGGGGTAAGTAAAGTCAGCTGACCAGGTGCCTGATGTCAGTTTGTAGGAGGCCTTTGGCCCTCCATGGGAAGCCAGGTTTCCTGCTTGTGGCAACTTGCATCTGGAAGAAATGCTGTTCCGTTCAAAATTGTAGGTGGCCGAGTCCAGGTGCCCGGCAGAGGGAGTTGGCCACAAATTATGGCCTGTTTCATGAGGAAAGTAAAGTCATCTGCCCAGGTGCCTGATGTCAGTTTGTAGCAGGCCTTTGGTCCTCCAAGGGAAGCCATGCTTCCAGCTTGTGGCAGCTTGCATCTAGGAGAAATGCTGTTCTGTTCGGGATTGTAGGTGGCCGAGGCCAGGTGCCCGGCAGAGGGAGTTGGGCACAAAGGATGGCCTGTTTCCAGGGGTAAGTAAAGTCAGCTGCCCAGGTGCCTGATGTCAGTTTGTAGGAGGCCTTTGGCCCTCCAAGGGAAGCTAGTCTTCCAGTTTGTGGCAGCTTGCATCTGGAAGAAATGCTGTTCCGTTCCGGATTGTAGGTGGCCGAGGCCAGGTGCCCGACAGAGGGAGTTAGGCACAAAGGATGTCCTGTTTCCAGGGGTAAGTAAAGTCAGCTGGCCAGGTGCCTGATGTCAGTTTGTAGGAGGCCTTTGGCCCTCCATGGGAAGCCAGGCTTCCTGCTAGCGGCAGCTTGCATCTGGAAGAAATCCTGTTCCGTTTGGGATTGTAGGTGGGCGAGGCCTGGTGCCCGGCAGAGGGAGTTGGGCACAAAGGATGGCCTGTTTTCAGGGGTAAGTAAAGTCAGCTGCCCAGGTGCCTGATGTCAGTTTGTAGGAGGCCTTTGGCCATCCATGCGAAGCCAGGATTCCTGCTTGTGGCAGCTTGCATCTGGAAGAAATCCTGTTCCGTTCGGGATTGTAGGTGGCCGGAGCTGGGTGCCCGGCTGAGGGAGTTGGGCACAACGGATGGGCTGTTTCCAGGGGTAAGTAAAGTCAGCTGCCCAGGTGCCTGATGTCAGTTTTTAGGTGACCTTTGGCCCTCCAACGGAAGCAAGTCTTCCAGTTTTTGGCAGCTTACATCTGGAAGAAATTCTGTTCCGTTCGGGATTGTAGGTGGCCGAGGCCAGGTGCCCGGCAGAGGGAGTTGGGCACAAAGGATGGGCTGTTTCCAGGGGTAAGTAAAGTCAGCTGCCCAGGTGCCTGATGTCAGTTTGTAGGAGGCCATTGGCCCTCCATGGGAAGCCAGGTTTCCTGCTTGTGGCTGCTTGCATCTGGGAGAACTCCTGTTCCGTTCGGGATAATAGGTGGCCAAGGCCTGGTGCCCGGCAGAGGGAGTTGGGCACAAAGGATGGGCTGTTTCCAGGGGTAAGTAAAGTCAGCTGTCCAGGTGCCTGATGTCAGTTTATAGGAGGCCTTTGGCCCTCCATGGAAAGCCTGGCTTCCTGCTTGTGGCAGCTTGCATCGGGAAGAAATCCTGTTCCGTTCGGGATTGTTGGTGGCCGAGGCCATGTGCCCGGCAGAGGGAGTTGGGCACAAAGGATGGCCTGTTTCCAGGGGTAAGTAAAGTCAGCTGCCCAGGTGCCTGATGTCAGTTTGTAGGAGGCCTTTGGCCCTCCAAGAGAAGCTAGTCTTCCAGCTTGTGGCAGCTTGCATCTGGAAGAAATCCTGTTCCGTTCGGGATTGTAGGTGGCCGAGCCCAGTTGCCCGGCTGAAAGAGTTGGGCAGAGAGGATGGCCTGTTTCCAGGGGTAAGTAAAGTCAGCTGCCCAGGTGCCTGATGTCAGTTTGTAGGAGGCCTTTGTCCCTCCAAGGGAATCTAGTCTTCCTGTTCAAGGCAGGTTGCATCTGGAAGAAATCCTGTTCCGTTCGGGATTGTAGGTGGCCGTAGCTAGGTGCCCGGCAGAGGGAGTTGGGCACAAAGGATGGCCTGTTTCCAGGGGTAAGTAATGTCAGCTGCCCAGGTGCCTGATGTCAGTTTGTAGGAGACCTTTGGCCCTCCAAGGGAAGCCAGGCTTCCTGCTTGTGGCAGCTTGCATCTGGAAGAAATCCTGTTCCGTTCGGGATTGTAGGTGGCCGGAGCTGTGTGCCCGGCTGAGGGAGTTGGACACAAAGGATGGGCTGTTTCCAGGGGTAAGGAAAGTAAGCTGCCCAGGTGCCTGATGTCAGGTTGTAGGAGGCCTTTGGCCCTCCAATGGAAGCAAGTCTTCTTGTTCAAGGCAGCTTGCATCTGGTATAAATCCTGTACCCTTCGGGATTGTAGGTGGCCGAGCCCAGTTGCCCGGCTAAGAGAGTTGGGCACAAAGGATGGGCTGTTTCCAGGGCGAAGTAAAGTCAGCTGCCCAGGTGCCTGATGTCAGTTTTTAGGTGACCTTTGGCCCTCCAACGGAAGCAAGTCTTCCAGTTTGTGGCAGTTTACATCTGGAAGAAATCCTGTTCCGTTCGGGATTGTAGGTGGCCGAGGCCAGGTGCCCGGCAGAGGGAGTTGGGCACAAAGGATGGGCTGTTTCCAGGGGTAAGTAAAGTCAGCTGCCCAGGTGCCTGATGTCAGTTTGCAGGTGGCTCTTGGTCCTCCATGGAAAGCCAGACTTCTTGCTTGTGGCAGCTTGCATCGAGAAGTAATCCTGTTCTGTTCGGGATTGTAGGTGGCTGAGGCCTGGTGCCCGGCAGAGGGAGTTGGGCACAAAGGATGGGCTGTTTCCAGGAGTAAGTAAAGTCAGCTGCCCAGGTGCCTGATGTCAGTTTGTAGGAGGCCATTGGCCCTCCATGGGAAGCCAGGTTTCCTGCTTGTGGCTGCTTGCATCTGGGAGAAATCCTGTTCCGTTCAGGATTGTAGGTGGCCAAGGCCTGGTGCCCGGCAGAGGGAGTTGGGCACAAAGGATGGCCTGTTTCCAGGGGTAAGTAAAGTCAGCTGTCCAGGTGCCTGATGTCAGTTTGTAGGAGGCCTTTGGCCCTCCATGGGAAGCCAGGTTTCCTGCTTGTGGCAGCTTCCATCTCGAAGAAATCCTGTTCCGTTCGGGATTATAGGTGGCCGGAGCAGGGTGCCCGGCAGAGGGAGTGGGGCAAAAAAGATGGGCTGTTTCCAGGGGTAAGTAAAGTCAGCTGCCCAGGTGCCTGATGTCAGTTTGTAGGTGACCTTTGGCCCTCCAACGGAAGCAAGTCTTCCAGTTTGTGGCAGCTTGCATCTGGAAGAAATCCTGTTCTGTTCTGGATTGTAGGTGGCCGAGGCCAGGTGCCCGGCTGAGGGAGTTGGACACAAAGGATGGCCTGTTTCCAGGGGTAAGTAAAGTCAGCTGCCCAGGTGCCTGATGTCAGTTTGTAGGAGGCCTTTGGCCCTCCATGGAAAGCCAGGCTTCCTGCTTGTGGCAGCTTGCATCGGGAAGAAATCCTGTTCCGTTCGGGATTGTTGGTGGCCGAGGCCATGTGCCCGGCAGAGGGAGTTGGGCACAAAGGATGGCCTGTTTCCAGGGGTAAGTAAAGTCAGCTGCCCAGGTGCCTGATGTCAGTTTGTAGGAGACCTTTGGCGCTCCAAGGGAAGCAAGTCTTCCTGTTCAAGGCAGCTTGCATCTGGAAGAAATCCTGTTCTGTTCGGGATTGTAGGTGGCCGAGCCCAGTTGCCCGGCTGAGAGAGTTGGGCGCAAAGGATGGCCTGTTTCCAGGGGTAAGTAAAGTCAGCTGCCCAGGTGCCTGATGTCAGTTTGTAGGAGGCCTTTGTCCCTCCAAGGGAAGCTAGTCTTCCTGTTCAAGGCAGGTTGCATCTGGAAGAAATCCTGTTCCGTTCGGAATTGTAGGCGGCTGTAGCTAGGTGCCCGGCAGAGGGAGTTGGGCACAAGATGGCCTGTTTCCAGGGGTAAGTAAAGTCAGCTGCCCAGGTGCCTGATGTCAGTTTGTAGGAGGCCTTTGGCCCCCCAAGGGAAGCTAGTCTTCCAGCTTGTTGCAGCTTGCATCTGGAAGAAATCCTGTTCCGTTCGGGATTGTAGGTGGCCGAGGCCTGGTGCCCGGCAGAGGGAGTTGGGCACAAAGGATGGCCTGTTTACAGGGGTAAGTAAAGTCAGCTCCCCAGGTGCCTGATGAAAGTTTCTAGTAGGTTTTTGGCCCTCCATGGGAAGCCAGGCTTCCAGTTTGTGGCAGCTTGCATCTGGAAGAAATCCTGTTCTGTTCGGGATTGTAGGTGGCCGAGGGCAAGTGCCCAGCAGAGGGAGTTGGGCACAAATGATGACCGGTTTCATTAGGAAAGTAAAGTCAGCTGCCCAGGTGCCTGATGTCAGTTTGTAGGAGGCCTTTGGTCCTCCATGGGAAGCCAGGTTTCCAGCTTGTGGCAGCTTGCATCTGGAAGAAATCCTGTTCCATTCGGCATTGTAGCTGGCCGAGGTCAGGTGCCCGGCAGAGGGAGTTGGGCACAAAGGATGGCCTGTTTCCAGGGGTAAGTAAAGTCAGCTGCCCAGGTGCCTGATGTCAGTTTGTAGGAGGCCTTTGGCCCTCCATGGAAAGCCAGGCTTCCTGCTTGTGGCAGCTTGCATCTGGGAGAAATCCTGCTCCGTTCCGGATTGTATGTGGCCGTAGCAGAGTGCACGGCAGAGGGAGTTGGGCACAAAGGATGGCCTGTTTCCAGGGGTAAGTAAAGTCAGCTGCCCAGGTGCCTGATGTCAGTTTGTAGGAGACCTTTGGCGCTCCTAAGGAAGCAAGTCTTCCTGTTAAAGGCAGCTTGCATCTGGAAGAAATCCTGTTCCATTCGGGATTGTAGGTGGCCGAGGCCTGGTGCCCGGCAGAGGGAGTTGGGCACAAAGGATGGCCTGTTTCCAGGGGTAAGTAAAGTCAGCTGCCCAGGTGCCTGATGTCAGTTTGTAGGAGGCCTTTGGCCCTCCAAGGGAAGCTAGTCTTCCTGTTCAAGGCATCTTGCAAATGGAAGAAATCCTGTTCCGTTCGGAATTGTAGGTGGCCGGAGCTAGGTGCCCAGCTGAGGGAGTTGGGCACAAAGGATGGCCTGTTTCCAGGGGTAAGTAAAGTCAGCTGACCAGGTGCCTGATGTCAGTTTGTAGGAGGCCTTTGGCCCTCCATGGGAAGCCAGGTTTCCTGCTTGTGGCAACTTGCATCTGGAAGAAATGCTGTTCCGTTCAAAATTGTAGGTGGCCGAGTCCAGGTGCCCGGCAGAGGGAGTTGGCCACAAATTATGGCCTGTTTCATGAGGAAAGTAAAGTCATCTGCCCAGGTGCCTGATGTCAGTTTGTAGCAGGCCTTTGGTCCTCCAAGGGAAGCCATGCTTCCAGCTTGTGGCAGCTTGCATCTAGGAGAAATGCTGTTCTGTTCGGGATTGTAGGTGGCCGAGGCCAGGTGCCCGGCAGAGGGAGTTGGGCACAAAGGATGGCCTGTTTCCAGGGGTAAGTAAAGTCAGCTGCCCAGGTGCCTGATGTCAGTTTGTAGGAGGCCTTTGGCCCTCCAAGGGAAGCTAGTCTTCCAGTTTGTGGCAGCTTGCATCTGGAAGAAATGCTGTTCCGTTCCGGATTGTAGGTGGCCGAGGCCAGGTGCCCGACAGAGGGAGTTAGGCACAAAGGATGTCCTGTTTCCAGGGGTAAGTAAAGTCAGCTGGCCAGGTGCCTGATGTCAGTTTGTAGGAGGCCTTTGGCCCTCCATGGGAAGCCAGGCTTCCTGCTAGCGGCAGCTTGCATCTGGAAGAAATCCTGTTCCGTTTGGGATTGTAGGTGGGCGAGGCCTGGTGCCCGGCAGAGGGAGTTGGGCACAAAGGATGGCCTGTTTTCAGGGGTAAGTAAAGTCAGCTGCCCAGGTGCCTGATGTCAGTTTGTAGGAGGCCTTTGGCCATCCATGCGAAGCCAGGATTCCTGCTTGTGGCAGCTTGCATCTGGAAGAAATCCTGTTCCGTTCGGGATTGTAGGTGGCCGGAGCTGGGTGCCCGGCTGAGGGAGTTGGGCACAACGGATGGGCTGTTTCCAGGGGTAAGTAAAGTCAGCTGCCCAGGTGCCTGATGTCAGTTTTTAGGTGACCTTTGGCCCTCCAACGGAAGCAAGTCTTCCAGTTTTTGGCAGCTTACATCTGGAAGAAATTCTGTTCCGTTCGGGATTGTAGGTGGCCGAGGCCAGGTGCCCGGCAGAGGGAGTTGGGCACAAAAGATGGCCTGTTTCCAGGGGTAAGTAAAGTCAGCTGCCCAGGTGCCTGATGTCAGTTTGCAGGTGGCTCTTGGTCCTCCATGAAAAGCCAGACTTCCTGCTTGTGGCAGCTTGCATCTGGAAGAAATCCTGTTCCGTTCGGGATTGTAGGTGGCCGGAGCTGGGTGCCCGGCTGAGGGAGTTGGGCACAAAGTATGGGCTGTTTCCAGGGGTAAGTAAAGTCAGCTGCCCAGGTGCCTGATGTCAGTTTTTAGGTGACCTTTGGCCCTCCAACGGAAGCAAGTCTTCCAGTTTTTGGCAGCTTACATCTGGAAGAAATTCTGTTCCGTTCGGGATTGTAGGTGGCCGAGGCCAGGTGCCCGGCAGAGGGAGTTGGGCACAAAGGATGGGCTGTTTCCAGGGGTAAGTAAAGTCAGCTGCCCAGGTGCCTGATGTCAGTTTGTAGGAGGCCATTGGCCCTCCATGGGAAGCCAGGTTTCCTGCTTGTGGCTGCTTGCATCTGGGAGAACTCCTGTTCCGTTCGGGATAATAGGTGGCCAAGGCCTGGTGCCCGGCAGAGGGAGTTGGGCACAAAGGATGGGCTGTTTCCAGGGGTAAGTAAAGTCAGCTGTCCAGGTGCCTGATGTCAGTTTATAGGAGGCCTTTGGCCCTCCATGGAAAGCCTGGCTTCCTGCTTGTGGCAGCTTGCATCGGGAAGAAATCCTGTTCCGTTCGGGATTGTTGGTGGCCGAGGCCATGTGCCCGGCAGAGGGAGTTGGGCACAAAGGATGGCCTGTTTCCAGGGGTAAGTAAAGTCAGCTGCCCAGGTGCCTGATGTCAGTTTGTAGGAGGCCTTTGGCCCTCCAAGAGAAGCTAGTCTTCCAGCTTGTGGCAGCTTGCATCTGGAAGAAATCCTGTTCCGTTCGGGATTGTAGGTGGCCGAGCCCAGTTGCCCGGCTGAAAGAGTTGGGCAGAGAGGATGGCCTGTTTCCAGGGGTAAGTAAAGTCAGCTGCCCAGGTGCCTGATGTCAGTTTGTAGGAGGCCTTTGTCCCTCCAAGGGAATCTAGTCTTCCTGTTCAAGGCAGGTTGCATCTGGAAGAAATCCTGTTCCGTTCGGGATTGTAGGTGGCCGTAGCTAGGTGCCCGGCAGAGGGAGTTGGGCACAAAGGATGGCCTGTTTCCAGGGGTAAGTAATGTCAGCTGCCCAGGTGCCTGATGTCAGTTTGTAGGAGACCTTTGGCCCTCCAAGGGAAGCCAGGCTTCCTGCTTGTGGCAGCTTGCATCTGGAAGAAATCCTGTTCCGTTCGGGATTGTAGGTGGCCGGAGCTGTGTGCCCGGCTGAGGGAGTTGGACACAAAGGATGGGCTGTTTCCAGGGGTAAGGAAAGTAAGCTGCCCAGGTGCCTGATGTCAGGTTGTAGGAGGCCTTTGGCCCTCCAATGGAAGCAAGTCTTCTTGTTCAAGGCAGCTTGCATCTGGTATAAATCCTGTACCCTTCGGGATTGTAGGTGGCCGAGCCCAGTTGCCCGGCTAAGAGAGTTGGGCACAAAGGATGGGCTGTTTCCAGGGCGAAGTAAAGTCAGCTGCCCAGGTGCCTGATGTCAGTTTTTAGGTGACCTTTGGCCCTCCAACGGAAGCAAGTCTTCCAGTTTGTGGCAGTTTACATCTGGAAGAAATCCTGTTCCGTTCGGGATTGTAGGTGGCCGAGGCCAGGTGCCCGGCAGAGGGAGTTGGGCACAAAGGATGGGCTGTTTCCAGGGGTAAGTAAAGTCAGCTGCCCAGGTGCCTGATGTCAGTTTGCAGGTGGCTCTTGGTCCTCCATGGAAAGCCAGACTTCTTGCTTGTGGCAGCTTGCATCGAGAAGTAATCCTGTTCTGTTCGGGATTGTAGGTGGCTGAGGCCTGGTGCCCGGCAGAGGGAGTTGGGCACAAAGGATGGGCTGTTTCCAGGAGTAAGTAAAGTCAGCTGCCCAGGTGCCTGATGTCAGTTTGTAGGAGGCCATTGGCCCTCCATGGGAAGCCAGGTTTCCTGCTTGTGGCTGCTTGCATCTGGGAGAAATCCTGTTCCGTTCAGGATTGTAGGTGGCCAAGGCCTGGTGCCCGGCAGAGGGAGTTGGGCACAAAGGATGGCCTGTTTCCAGGGGTAAGTAAAGTCAGCTGTCCAGGTGCCTGATGTCAGTTTGTAGGAGGCCTTTGGCCCTCCATGGGAAGCCAGGTTTCCTGCTTGTGGCAGCTTCCATCTCGAAGAAATCCTGTTCCGTTCGGGATTATAGGTGGCCGGAGCAGGGTGCCCGGCAGAGGGAGTGGGGCAAAAAAGATGGGCTGTTTCCAGGGGTAAGTAAAGTCAGCTGCCCAGGTGCCTGATGTCAGTTTGTAGGTGACCTTTGGCCCTCCAACGGAAGCAAGTCTTCCAGTTTGTGGCAGCTTGCATCTGGAAGAAATCCTGTTCTGTTCTGGATTGTAGGTGGCCGAGGCCAGGTGCCCGGCTGAGGGAGTTGGACACAAAGGATGGCCTGTTTCCAGGGGTAAGTAAAGTCAGCTGCCCAGGTGCCTGATGTCAGTTTGTAGGAGGCCTTTGGCCCTCCATGGAAAGCCAGGCTTCCTGCTTGTGGCAGCTTGCATCGGGAAGAAATCCTGTTCCGTTCGGGATTGTTGGTGGCCGAGGCCATGTGCCCGGCAGAGGGAGTTGGGCACAAAGGATGGCCTGTTTCCAGGGGTAAGTAAAGTCAGCTGCCCAGGTGCCTGATGTCAGTTTGTAGGAGACCTTTGGCGCTCCAAGGGAAGCAAGTCTTCCTGTTCAAGGCAGCTTGCATCTGGAAGAAATCCTGTTCTGTTCGGGATTGTAGGTGGCCGAGCCCAGTTGCCCGGCTGAGAGAGTTGGGCGCAAAGGATGGCCTGTTTCCAGGGGTAAGTAAAGTCAGCTGCCCAGGTGCCTGATGTCAGTTTGTAGGAGGCCTTTGTCCCTCCAAGGGAAGCTAGTCTCCCTGTTCAAGGCAGGTTGCATCTGGAAGAAATCCTGTTCCGTTCGGAATTGTAGGCGGCTGTAGCTAGGTGCCCGGCAGAGGGAGTTGGGCACAAGATGGCCTGTTTCCAGGGGTAAGTAAAGTCAGCTGCCCAGGTGCCTGATGTCAGTTTGTAGGAGGCCTTTGGCCCCCCAAGGGAAGCTAGTCTTCCAGCTTGTTGCAGCTTGCATCTGGAAGAAATCCTGTTCCGTTCGGGATTGTAGGTGGCCGAGGCCTGGTGCCCGGCAGAGGGAGTTGGGCACAAAGGATGGCCTGTTTACAGGGGTAAGTAAAGTCAGCGCCCCAGGTGCCTGATGAAAGTTTCTAGTAGGTTTTTGGCCCTCCATGGGAAGCCAGGCTTCCAGTTTGTGGCAGCTTGCATCTGGAAGAAATCCTGTTCTGTTCGGGATTGTAGGTGGCCGAGGGCAAGTGCCCAGCAGAGGGAGTTGGGCACAAATGATGACCGGTTTCATTAGGAAAGTAAAGTCAGCTGCCCAGGTGCCTGATGTCAGTTTGTAGGAGGCCTTTGGTCCTCCATGGGAAGCCAGGTTTCCAGCTTGTGGCAGCTTGCATCTGGAAGAAATCCTGTTCCATTCGGCATTGTAGCTGGCCGAGGTCAGGTGCCCGGCAGAGGGAGTTGGGCACAAAGGATGGCCTGTTTCCAGGGGGAAGTAAAGTCAGCTGCCCAGGTGCCTGATGTCAGTTTGTAGGAGGCCTTTGGCCCTCCAAGGGAAGCTAGTCTTCCAGCTTGTAGCAGCATGCATCTGGAAGAAATGCTGTTCCTTTCGGGATTGTAGGTGGCCGAGGCCAGGTGCCCGGCAGAGGGAGTTGGGCACAAAGGATGTCCTGTTTCCAGGGTTAAATAAATTCAGCTGCCCTGGTGCATGATGTCAGTTTCTAGGAGGCCTTTGGCCCTCCACGGGAAGCCAGGCTTCCAGTTTGTGGCAGCTTGTATCTGGAAGAAGTCCTGCTCTGTTCGGGATTGTAGGTGGCCGAGGCCAGGTGCCCGGCAGAGGGAGTTGGGCACAAATGATGGCCTGTTTCATGAGGAAAGTAAAGTCATCTGCCCAGGTGCCAGATGTCAGTTTGTAGGAGGCCTTTGGCCCTCCAACGGAAGCCATGCTTCCAGCTTGTGGCAGCTTGCATCTGGAGGAAATTCTGTTCCGTTCGGGATTGTAGGTGGCCGAGGCCAGGTGCCCGGCAGAGGGACTTGGGCACAAAGGATGGCCTGTTTCCAGGGGTAAGTAAAGTCAGCTGCCGAGGTACCTGATGTCAGTTTGTAGGAAGCCTTTGGCCCTCCAAGTGAAGCCATTCTTCCAGCTTGTGGCAGCTTGCATCTGGAAGAACTCCTGTTCCGTTCGGGATTGTAGGTGGCCAAAGCTGTGGGCCTGGCAGAGGGAGTTGGGCACAAAGGATGGCCTGTTTCCATGGGTAAGTAAAGTCAGCTGCCCAGGTGCCTGATGTCAGTTTGTAGGAGGCCTTTGGCCCTCCATGGGAAGCCAGGCTTCCTGCTTGTGGCAGCTTGCATCTGGAAGAAATGCTGTTCCGTTTGGGATTGTCGGTGGGCGAGGCCTGGTGCCCGGCAGAGGGAGTTTGGCACAAAGGATGGCCTGTTTTCAGGGGTAAGTAAAGTCAGCTGCCCAGGTGCCTGATGTCAGTTTGTAGGAGGCCTTTGGCCCTCCAAGGGAAGCTAGTCCTCCGGTTCAAGGCAGCTTGCATCTGGAAGAAATCCTGTTCCGTTCGGGATTGTAGGTGGCCGAGGCCAGTTGCCCCGCAGAGGGAGTTGGGCACAAAGGATGGCCTGTTTCCAGGGGTAAGTAAAGTCAGCTGCCCAGGTGCCTGATGTCAGTTTGTAGGAGGCCTTTGGCCCTCCAAGGGAAGCTAGTCTTCCAGTTTGTGGCAGCTTGCATCTGGAAGAAATGCTGTTCCGTTCGGGATTGTACGCGGCCAAGGCCAGGTGCCCGGCAGAGGGAGTTGGGCACAAAGGATGTCCTGTTTCCAGATGTAAGTAAAGTCAGCTGTCCAGGTGCCTGATGTCAGTTTGCAGGAGGCTATTGGTCCTCCATGGAAAGCCAGGCTTCCTGCTTCTGGCAGCTTGCATCGGGAAGTAATCCTGTTCTGTTCGGGATTGTAGGTGGCCGAGGCCTAGTGCCCGGCATAGGGAGTTGGGCACAAAGGATGGGCTGTTTCCAGGGGTAAGTAGAGTCAGCTATCCAGGTGCCTGATGTCAGTTTGTAGGAGGCCTTTGGCCCTCCATGGGAAGCCCGGTTTTTTGCTTGTGGCAGCTTGCATCTGGAAGAACTCCTGTTCCGTTCGGGATTGTAGCTGGCCGAAGATGTGGGCCCGGCAGAGGGAGTTGGGCACAAAGGATGGCCTGTTTCCAGGGGTAAGTAAAGCCAGCTGCCCAGGTGCCTGATGTCAGTTTGTAGGAGGCCTTTGGCCCTCCAAGGGAAACAAGTCTTCCTGTTCAAGGCAGCTTGCATCTGGAAGTAATCCTGTTCCCTTCGGGATTGTAGGTGGCCGAGGCCAGTTGCCCGGCTTAGAGAGTTGGGCACAAAGGATGGCCTGTTTCCAGGGGTAAGTAAAGTCACCTGCCCAGGTGCCTGATGTCAGTTTGTAGGAGGCCTTTGGCCCTCCAAGAGAAGCTAGTCTTCCAGCTTGTGGCAGCTTGCATCTGGAAGAAATGCTGTTCCGTTCGGGATTGTAGGTGGCCGAGGCCAGGTGCCCGGCAGAGGGAGTTGGGCACAAAGGATGTCCTGTTTCCATGGCTAAGTAAAGTCAGCTGCCCAGGTGCCTGATGTCAGTTTGTAGGAGGCCTTAGGTCCTCCAAGGGAAGCTAGTCTTCCTGTTCAAGGCAGCTTGCATCTGGAAGAAATCCTGTTCCGTTCGGGATTGTAGGTGACCGGAGCTAGGTGCCCAGCTGAGGGAGTTGGGCACAAAGGATGGCTTGTTTACAGGGGTAAGTAAAGTCAGCTGCCCAGGTGCCTTATGTCAGTTTGTAGGAGGCCTTTGGCCCTCCATGGGAAGCCAGGTTTCCTGCTTGTGGCAACTTGCATCTGGAAGAAATGCTGTTCCGTGCAGGATTGTAGGTGGCCGAGTCCAGGTGTTCGGCAGAGGGAGCTGGGCACAAATGATGGCCTGTTTCATGAGGAAAGTAAAGTCATCTGCCCAGGTGCCTGATGTCAGTTTGTAGTAGGCCTTTGGTCCTCCAGGGGAAGCCATGCTTCCAGCTTGTGGCAGCTTGCATCTAGAAGAAATGCTGTTCTGTTCGGGATTGTAGGTGGCCGAGGCCAGGTGCCCGGCAGAGGGAGTTGGGCACAAATGATGGCCTGTTTCCAGGGGTAAGTAAAGTCAGCTGCCCAGGTGCCTGATGTCAGTTTGTAGGAGGCCTTTGGCCCTCCATGGAAAGCCAGGCTCCCTGCTTGTGGCAGCTTGCATCTGGGAGAAATCCTGCTCCGTTCCGGATTGTATGTGGCCGTAGCAGAGTGCCCGGCAGAGGGAGTTGGGCACAAAGGATGGCCTGTTTCCAGGGGTAAGAAAAGTCAGCTGCCCAGGTGCCTGATGTCAGTTTGTAGGAGACCTTTGGCGCTCCTAAGGAAGCAAGTCTTCCTGTTAAAGGCAGCTTGCATCTGGAAGAAATCCTGTTCCATTCGGGATTGTAGGTGGCCGAGGCCTGGTGCCCGGCAGAGGGAGTTGGGCACAAAGGATGGGCTGTTTCCAGGGCGAAGTAAAGTCAGCTGCCCAGGTGCCTGATGTCAGTTTTTAGGTGACCTTTGGCCCTCCAACGGAAGCAAGTCTTCCAGTTTGTGGCAGTTTACATCTGGAAGAAATCCTGTTCCGTTCGGGATTGTAGGTGGCCGAGGCCAGGTGCCCGGCAGAGGGAGTTGGGCACAAAGGATGGGCTGTTTCCAGGGGTAAGTAAAGTCAGCTGCCCAGGTGCCTGATGTCAGTTTGCAGGTGGCTCTTGGTCCTCCATGGAAAGCCAGACTTCTTGCTTGTGGCAGCTTGCATCGAGAAGTAATCCTGTTCTGTTCGGGATTGTAGGTGGCTGAGGCCTGGTGCCCGGCAGAGGGAGTTGGGCACAAAGGATGGGCTGTTTCCAGGAGTAAGTAAAGTCAGCTGCCCAGGTGCCTGATGTCAGTTTGTAGGAGGCCATTGGCCCTCCATGGGAAGCCAGGTTTCCTGCTTGTGGCTGCTTGCATCTGGGAGAAATCCTGTTCCGTTCAGGATTGTAGGTGGCCAAGGCCTGGTGCCCGGCAGAGGGAGTTGGGCACAAAGGATGGCCTGTTTCCAGGGGTAAGTAAAGTCAGCTGTCCAGGTGCCTGATGTCAGTTTGTAGGAGGCCTTTGGCCCTCCATGGGAAGCCAGGTTTCCTGCTTGTGGCAGCTTCCATCTCGAAGAAATCCTGTTCCGTTCGGGATTATAGGTGGCCGGAGCAGGGTGCCCGGCAGAGGGAGTGGGGCAAAAAAGATGGGCTGTTTCCAGGGGTAAGTAAAGTCAGCTGCCCAGGTGCCTGATGTCAGTTTGTAGGTGACCTTTGGCCCTCCAACGGAAGCAAGTCTTCCAGTTTGTGGCAGCTTGCATCTGGAAGAAATCCTGTTCTGTTCTGGATTGTAGGTGGCCGAGGCCAGGTGCCCGGCTGAGGGAGTTGGACACAAAGGATGGCCTGTTTCCAGGGGTAAGTAAAGTCAGCTGCCCAGGTGCCTGATGTCAGTTTGTAGGAGGCCTTTGGCCCTCCATGGAAAGCCAGGCTTCCTGCTTGTGGCAGCTTGCATCGGGAAGAAATCCTGTTCCGTTCGGGATTGTTGGTGGCCGAGGCCATGTGCCCGGCAGAGGGAGTTGGGCACAAAGGATGGCCTGTTTCCAGGGGTAAGTAAAGTCAGCTGCCCAGGTGCCTGATGTCAGTTTGTAGGAGACCTTTGGCGCTCCAAGGGAAGCAAGTCTTCCTGTTCAAGGCAGCTTGCATCTGGAAGAAATCCTGTTCTGTTCGGGATTGTAGGTGGCCGAGCCCAGTTGCCCGGCTGAGAGAGTTGGGCGCAAAGGATGGCCTGTTTCCAGGGGTAAGTAAAGTCAGCTGCCCAGGTGCCTGATGTCAGTTTGTAGGAGGCCTTTGTCCCTCCAAGGGAAGCTAGTCTCCCTGTTCAAGGCAGGTTGCATCTGGAAGAAATCCTGTTCCGTTCGGAATTGTAGGCGGCTGTAGCTAGGTGCCCGGCAGAGGGAGTTGGGCACAAGATGGCCTGTTTCCAGGGGTAAGTAAAGTCAGCTGCCCAGGTGCCTGATGTCAGTTTGTAGGAGGCCTTTGGCCCCCCAAGGGAAGCTAGTCTTCCAGCTTGTTGCAGCTTGCATCTGGAAGAAATCCTGTTCCGTTCGGGATTGTAGGTGGCCGAGGCCTGGTGCCCGGCAGAGGGAGTTGGGCACAAAGGATGGCCTGTTTACAGGGGTAAGTAAAGTCAGCGCCCCAGGTGCCTGATGAAAGTTTCTAGTAGGTTTTTGGCCCTCCATGGGAAGCCAGGCTTCCAGTTTGTGGCAGCTTGCATCTGGAAGAAATCCTGTTCTGTTCGGGATTGTAGGTGGCCGAGGGCAAGTGCCCAGCAGAGGGAGTTGGGCACAAATGATGACCGGTTTCATTAGGAAAGTAAAGTCAGCTGCCCAGGTGCCTGATGTCAGTTTGTAGGAGGCCTTTGGTCCTCCATGGGAAGCCAGGTTTCCAGCTTGTGGCAGCTTGCATCTGGAAGAAATCCTGTTCCATTCGGCATTGTAGCTGGCCGAGGTCAGGTGCCCGGCAGAGGGAGTTGGGCACAAAGGATGGCCTGTTTCCAGGGGGAAGTAAAGTCAGCTGCCCAGGTGCCTGATGTCAGTTTGTAGGAGGCCTTTGGCCCTCCAAGGGAAGCTAGTCTTCCAGCTTGTAGCAGCATGCATCTGGAAGAAATGCTGTTCCTTTCGGGATTGTAGGTGGCCGAGGCCAGGTGCCCGGCAGAGGGAGTTGGGCACAAAGGATGTCCTGTTTCCAGGGTTAAATAAATTCAGCTGCCCTGGTGCATGATGTCAGTTTCTAGGAGGCCTTTGGCCCTCCACGGGAAGCCAGGCTTCCAGTTTGTGGCAGCTTGTATCTGGAAGAAGTCCTGCTCTGTTCGGGATTGTAGGTGGCCGAGGCCAGGTGCCCGGCAGAGGGAGTTGGGCACAAATGATGGCCTGTTTCATGAGGAAAGTAAAGTCATCTGCCCAGGTGCCAGATGTCAGTTTGTAGGAGGCCTTTGGCCCTCCAACGGAAGCCATGCTTCCAGCTTGTGGCAGCTTGCATCTGGAGGAAATTCTGTTCCGTTCGGGATTGTAGGTGGCCGAGGCCAGGTGCCCGGCAGAGGGACTTGGGCACAAAGGATGGCCTGTTTCCAGGGGTAAGTAAAGTCAGCTGCCGAGGTACCTGATGTCAGTTTGTAGGAAGCCTTTGGCCCTCCAAGTGAAGCCATTCTTCCAGCTTGTGGCAGCTTGCATCTGGAAGAACTCCTGTTCCGTTCGGGATTGTAGGTGGCCAAAGCTGTGGGCCTGGCAGAGGGAGTTGGGCACAAAGGATGGCCTGTTTCCATGGGTAAGTAAAGTCAGCTGCCCAGGTGCCTGATGTCAGTTTGTAGGAGGCCTTTGGCCCTCCATGGGAAGCCAGGCTTCCTGCTTGTGGCAGCTTGCATCTGGAAGAAATGCTGTTCCGTTTGGGATTGTCGGTGGGCGAGGCCTGGTGCCCGGCAGAGGGAGTTTGGCACAAAGGATGGCCTGTTTTCAGGGGTAAGTAAAGTCAGCTGCCCAGGTGCCTGATGTCAGTTTGTAGGAGGCCTTTGGCCCTCCAAGGGAAGCTAGTCCTCCGGTTCAAGGCAGCTTGCATCTGGAAGAAATCCTGTTCCGTTCGGGATTGTAGGTGGCCGAGGCCAGTTGCCCCGCAGAGGGAGTTGGGCACAAAGGATGGCCTGTTTCCAGGGGTAAGTAAAGTCAGCTGCCCAGGTGCCTGATGTCAGTTTGTAGGAGGCCTTTGGCCCTCCAAGGGAAGCTAGTCTTCCAGTTTGTGGCAGCTTGCATCTGGAAGAAATGCTGTTCCGTTCGGGATTGTACGCGGCCAAGGCCAGGTGCCCGGCAGAGGGAGTTGGGCACAAAGGATGTCCTGTTTCCAGATGTAAGTAAAGTCAGCTGTCCAGGTGCCTGATGTCAGTTTGCAGGAGGCTATTGGTCCTCCATGGAAAGCCAGGCTTCCTGCTTCTGGCAGCTTGCATCGGGAAGTAATCCTGTTCTGTTCGGGATTGTAGGTGGCCGAGGCCTAGTGCCCGGCATAGGGAGTTGGGCACAAAGGATGGGCTGTTTCCAGGGGTAAGTAGAGTCAGCTATCCAGGTGCCTGATGTCAGTTTGTAGGAGGCCTTTGGCCCTCCATGGGAAGCCCGGTTTTTTGCTTGTGGCAGCTTGCATCTGGAAGAACTCCTGTTCCGTTCGGGATTGTAGCTGGCCGAAGATGTGGGCCCGGCAGAGGGAGTTGGGCACAAAGGATGGCCTGTTTCCAGGGGTAAGTAAAGCCAGCTGCCCAGGTGCCTGATGTCAGTTTGTAGGAGGCCTTTGGCCCTCCAAGGGAAACAAGTCTTCCTGTTCAAGGCAGCTTGCATCTGGAAGTAATCCTGTTCCCTTCGGGATTGTAGGTGGCCGAGGCCAGTTGCCCGGCTTAGAGAGTTGGGCACAAAGGATGGCCTGTTTCCAGGGGTAAGTAAAGTCACCTGCCCAGGTGCCTGATGTCAGTTTGTAGGAGGCCTTTGGCCCTCCAAGAGAAGCTAGTCTTCCAGCTTGTGGCAGCTTGCATCTGGAAGAAATGCTGTTCCGTTCGGGATTGTAGGTGGCCGAGGCCAGGTGCCCGGCAGAGGGAGTTGGGCACAAAGGATGTCCTGTTTCCATGGCTAAGTAAAGTCAGCTGCCCAGGTGCCTGATGTCAGTTTGTAGGAGGCCTTAGGTCCTCCAAGGGAAGCTAGTCTTCCTGTTCAAGGCAGCTTGCATCTGGAAGAAATCCTGTTCCGTTCGGGATTGTAGGTGACCGGAGCTAGGTGCCCAGCTGAGGGAGTTGGGCACAAAGGATGGCTTGTTTACAGGGGTAAGTAAAGTCAGCTGCCCAGGTGCCTTATGTCAGTTTGTAGGAGGCCTTTGGCCCTCCATGGGAAGCCAGGTTTCCTGCTTGTGGCAACTTGCATCTGGAAGAAATGCTGTTCCGTGCAGGATTGTAGGTGGCCGAGTCCAGGTGTTCGGCAGAGGGAGCTGGGCACAAATGATGGCCTGTTTCATGAGGAAAGTAAAGTCATCTGCCCAGGTGCCTGATGTCAGTTTGTAGTAGGCCTTTGGTCCTCCAGGGGAAGCCATGCTTCCAGCTTGTGGCAGCTTGCATCTAGAAGAAATGCTGTTCTGTTCGGGATTGTAGGTGGCCGAGGCCAGGTGCCCGGCAGAGGGAGTTGGGCACAAATGATGGCCTGTTTCCAGGGGTAAGTAAAGTCAGCTGCCCAGGTGCCTGATGTCAGTTTGTAGGAGGCCTTTGGCCCTCCATGGAAAGCCAGGCTCCCTGCTTGTGGCAGCTTGCATCTGGGAGAAATCCTGCTCCGTTCCGGATTGTATGTGGCCGTAGCAGAGTGCCCGGCAGAGGGAGTTGGGCACAAAGGATGGCCTGTTTCCAGGGGTAAGAAAAGTCAGCTGCCCAGGTGCCTGATGTCAGTTTGTAGGAGACCTTTGGCGCTCCTAAGGAAGCAAGTCTTCCTGTTAAAGGCAGCTTGCATCTGGAAGAAATCCTGTTCCATTCGGGATTGTAGGTGGCCGAGGCCTGGTGCCCGGCAGAGGGAGTTGGGCACAAAGGATGGCCTGTTTCCAGGGGTAAGTAAAGTCAGCTGCCCAGGTGCCTGATGTCAGTTTGTAGGAGGCCTTTGGCCCTTCAAGGGAAGCTAGTCTTCCTGTTCAAGGCATCTTGCAAATGGAAGAAATCCTGTTCCGTTCGGAATTGTAGGTGGCCGGAGCAAGGTGCCCAGCTGAGGGAGTTGGGCACAAAGGATGGCCTGTTTCCAGGGGTAAGTAAAGTCAGCTGACCAGGTGCCTGATGTCAGTTTGTAGGAGGCCTTTGGCCCTCCATGGGAAGCCAGGTTTCCTGCTTGTGGCAACTTGCATCTGGAAGAAATGCTGTTCCGTTCAGAATTGTAGGTGGCCGAGTCCAGGTGCCCGGCAGAGGGAGTTGGCCACAAATTATGGCCTGTTTCTTGAGGAAAGTAAAGTCATCTGCCCAGGTGCCTGATGTCAGTTTGTAGCAGGCCTTTGGTCCTCCAAGGGAAGCCATGCTTCCAGCTTGTGGCACCTTGCATCTAGGAGAAATGCTGTTCTGTTCAAGATTGTAGGTGGCCGAGGCCAGGTGCCCGGCAGAGGGAGTTGGGCACAAAGGATGGCCTGTTTCCAGGGGTAAGTAAAGTCAGCTGCCCAGGTGCCTGATGTCAGTTTGTAGGAGGCCTTTGGCCCTTCAAGGGAAGCTAGTCTTCCAGTTTGTGGCAGCTTGCATCTGGAAGAAATGCTGTTCCGTTCCGGATTGTAGGTGGCCGAGGCCAGGTGCCCGACAGAGGGAGTTAGGCACAAAAGAATGTCCTGTTTCCAGGGGTAAGTAAAGTCAGCTGGCCAGGTGCCTGATGTCAGTTTGTAGGAGGCCTTTGGCCCTCCATGGGAAGCCAGGCTTCCTGCTTGCGGCAGCTTGCATCTGGAAGAAATCCTGTTCCGTTTCGGACTGTAGGTGGGCGAGGCCTGGTGCCCGGCAGAGGGAGTTGGGCACAAAGGATGGCCTGTTTTCAGGGGTAAGTAAAGTCAGCTGTCCAGGTGCCTGATGTCAGTTTGTAGGAGACCTTTGGCCCTCCAAGGGAAGCCAGGATTCCTGCTTGTGGCAGCTTGCA
This sequence comes from Chamaea fasciata, assembly GCF_029207755.1. Lineage (NCBI taxonomy): Eukaryota > Metazoa > Chordata > Aves > Passeriformes > Sylviidae > Chamaea > Chamaea fasciata. The sequence continues at coordinate 44,313 of NW_027094245.1, read as the reverse complement.
TCTGGAAGAAATCCTGTTCCGTTCGGGATTGTAGGTGGCCGGAGCTGGGTGCCCGGCTGAGGGAGTTGGGCACAAAGGATGGGCTGTTTCCAGGGGTAAGTAAAGTCAGCTGCCCAGGTGCCTGATGTCAGTTTTTAGGTGACCTTTGGCCCTCCAACGGAAGCAAGTCTTCCAGTTTGTGGCAGGTTACATCTGGAAGAAATTCTGTTCCGTTCGGGATTGTAGGTGGCCGAGGCCAGGTGCCCGGCAGAGGGAGTTGGGCACAAAAGATGGCCTGTTTCCAGGGGTAAGTAAAGTCAGCTGCTCAGGTGCCTGATGTCAGTTTGCAGGTGGCTCTTGGTCCTCCATGAAAAGCCAGACTTCCTGCTTGTGGCAGCTTGCATCGGGAAGTAATCCTGTTCTGTTCGGGATTGTAGGTGGCCGAGGCCTGGTGCCCGGCAGAGGGAGTTGGGCACAAAGGATGGGCTGTTTCCAGGGGTAAGTAAAGTCAGCTGCCCAGGTGCCTGATGTCAGTTTGTAGGAGGCCATTGGCCCTCCATGGGAAGCCAGGTTTCCTGCTTGTGGCTGCTTGCATCTGGGAGAAATCCTGTTCCGTTCGGGATAATAGGTGGCCAAGGCCTGGTGCCCGGCAGAGGGAGTTGGGCACAAAGGATGGCCTGTTTCCAGAGGTAAGTAAAGTCAGCTGTCCAGGTGCCTGATGTCAGTATGTAGGAGGCCTTTGGCCCTCCATGGGAAGCCAGGCTTCCTGCTTGTGGCAGCTTGCATCTGGAAGAAATCCTGTTCCGTTCAGGATTGTAGGTGGCCGGAGCAGGGTGCCCGGCTGAGGGAGTGGGGCAAAAAGGATGGGCTGTTTCCAGGGGTAAGTAAAGTCAGCTGCCCAGGTGCCTGATGTCAGTTTGTAGGTGACCTTTGGCCCTCCAACGGAAGCAAGTCTTCCAGTTTGTGGCAGCTTGCATCTGGAAGAAATCCTGTTCCGTTCGGGATTGTAGGTGGCCGAGGCCAGGTGCCCGGCTGAGGGAGTTGGACACAAAGGATGGGCTGTTTCCAGGGGTAAGTAAAGTCAGCTGCCCAGGTGCCTGATGTCAGTTTGTAGGAGGCCTTTGGCCCTCCATGGAAAGCCTGGCTTCCTGCTTGTGGCAGCTTGCATCGGGAAGAAATCCTGTTCCGTTCGGGATTGTTGGTGGCCGAGGCCATGTGCCCGGCAGAGGGAGTTGGGCACAAAGGATGGCCTGTTTCCAGGGGTAAGTAAACTCAGCTGCCCAGGTGCCTGATGTCAGTTTGTAGGAGGCCTTTGGCCCTCCAAGAGAAGCTAGTCTTCCAGCTTGTGGCAGCTTGCATCTGGAAGAAATCCTGTTCCGTTCGGGATTGTAGGTGGCCGAGCCCAGTTGCCCGGCTGAGAGAGTTGGGCAGAGAGGATGGCCTGTTTCCAGGGGTAAGTAAAGTCAGCTGCCCAGGTGCCTGATGTCAGTTTGTAGGAGGCCTTTGTCCCTCCAAGGGAAGCTAGTCTTCCTGTTCAAGGCAGGTTGCATCTGGAAGAAATCCTGTTCCGTTCGGGATTGTAGGTGGCCGTAGCTAGGTGCCCGGCAGAGGAAGTTGGGCACAAAGGATGGCCTGTTTCCAGGGGTAAGTAATGTCAGCTGCCCAGGTGCCTGATGTCAGTTTGTAGAAGGCCTTTGGCCCTCCAAGGGAAGCCAGGCTTCCTGCTTGTGGCAGCTTGCATCTGGAAGAAATCCTGTTCTGTTCGGGATTGTAGGTGGCCGGAGCTGTGTGCCCGGCTGAGGGAGTTGGACACAAAGGATGGGCTGTTTCCAGGGGTAAGGAAAGTAAGCTGCCCAGGTGCCTGATGTCAGGTTGTAGGAGGCCTTTGGCCCTCCAATGGAAGCAAGTCTTCTTGTTCAAGGCAGCTTGCATCTGGTATAAATCCTGTACCCTTCGGGATTGTAGGTGCCCGAGCCCAGTTGCCCGGCTAAGAGAGTTGGGCACAAAGGATGGGCTGTTTCCAGGGCGAAGTAAAGTCAGCTGCCCAGGTGCCTGACGTCAGTTTTTAGGTGACCTTTGGCCCTCCAACGGAAGCAAGTCTTCCAGTTTGTGGCAGTTTACATCTGGAAGAAATCCTGTTCCGTTCGGGATTGTAGGTGGCCGAGGCCAGGTGCCCGGCTGAGGGAGTTGGACACAAAGGATGGGCTGTTTCCAGGGGTAAGTAAAGTCAGCTGCCCAGGTGCCTGATGTCAGTTTGTAGGAGGCCTTTGGCCCTCCATGGAAAGCCAGGCTTCCTGCTTGTGGCAGCTTGCATCGGGAAGAAATCCTGTTCCGTTCGGGATTGTTGGTGGCCGAGGCCATGTGCCCGGCAGAGGGAGTTGGGCACAAAGGATGGCCTGTTTCCAGGGGTAAGTAAAGTCAGCTGCCCAGGTGCCTGATGTCAGTTTGTAGGAGACCTTTGGCGCTCCAAGGAAAGCAAGTCTTCCTGTTCAAGGCAGCTTGCATCTGGAAGAAATCCTGTTCCGTTCGGGATTGTAGGTGGCCGAGCCCAGTTGCCCGGCTGAGAGAGTTGGGCGCAAAGGATGGCCTGTTTCCAGGGGTAAGTAAAGTCAGCTGCCCAGGTGCCTGATGTCAGTTTGTAGGAGTCCTTTGTCCCTCCAAGGGAAGCTAGTCTTCCTGTTCAAGGCAGGTTGCATCTGGAAGAAATCCTGTTCCGTTCGGAATTGTAGGTGGCTGTAGCTAGGTGCCCGGCAGAGGGAGTTGGGCACAAAGGATGGCCTGTTTCCAGAAGTAAGTAAAGTCAGCTGCCCAGGTGCCTGATGTCAGTTTGTAGGAGGCCTTTGGCCCTCCAAGGGAAGGTACTCTTACAGCTTGTTGCAGCTTGCATCTGGAAGAAATCCTGTTCCGTTCGGGATTGTAGGTGGCCGAGGCCAGGTACCCAGCTGAGGAAGGTGGGCACAAAGGATGTCCTGTTTCCTGGGGTAAATAAAGACAGCTGCCCAGGTGCCTGATGTCAGTTTGTAGGAGGCCTTTGGCCCTCCAAGGGAAGCCAGGCTTCCTGCTTGTGGCAGCTTGCATCTGGAAGAAATCCTGTCCCGTTCGGGATTGTAGGTGGCCAGAGCTGTGTGCCCGGCTGAGGGAGTTGGACACAAAGGATGGGCTGTTTCCAGGGGTAAGGAAAGTCAGCTGCCCAGGTGCCTGATGTCAGGTTGTAGGAGGCCTTTGGCCCTCCAATGGAAGCAAGTCTTCCTGTTCAAGGCAGCTTGCATCTGGTATAAATCCTGTACCATTCGGGATTGTAGGTGGCCGAGCCCAGTTGCCCGGCTGAGAGAGTTGGGCACAAAGGATGGGCTGTTTCCAGGGGTAAGTAAAGTCAGCTGCCCAGGTGCCTGATGTCAGTTTGTAGGAGGCCTTTGGCCCTCCAAGGGAAGCTAGTCTTCCTGTTCAAGGCAGCTTGCATCTGGAAGAAATCCTGTTCCGTTCGGGATTGTAGGTGGCCGGAGCTAGGTGCCCAGCTGTGGGAGTTGGGCACAAAGGATGGCCTGTTTACAGGGGTAAGTAAAGTCAGCTGCCCAGGTGCCTGATGTCAGTTTGTAGGAGGCCTTTGGCCCTCCAAGGGAAGCTAGTCATCCAGCTTGTTGCAGCTTGCATCTGGAAGAAATCCTGTTCCGTTCGGGATTGTAGGCGGCCGAGGTCAGGTGCCTGGCAGAGGGAGTTGGGCACAAAGGATGTCCTGTTTCATGAGGAAAGTAAAGTCAGCTGCCCAGGTGCCTGATGTCAGTTTGTAGGAGGCCTTTGGTCCTCCATGGGAAGCCATGCTTCCAGCTTGTGGCAGCTTGCATCTGGAAGAAATCCTGTTCCATTCGGGATTGTAGGTGGCCTAGGCCAGGTGCCCGGCAGAGGGAGTTGGGCACAAATGATGGCCTGTTTCATGAGGAAAGTAAAGTCAGCTGCCCAGGTGCCTGATGTCAGTTTGTAGGAGGCCTTTGGTCCTCCATGGGAAGCCATGCTTCCAGCTTGTGGCAGCTTGCATCTGGAAGAAATCCTGTTCCATTCGGGATTGTAGGTGGCCGAGGCCAGGTGCCCGGCAGAGGGAGTTGGGCACAAAAGATGGCCTGTTTCCAGGGGTAAGAAAAAGTCAGCTGCCTAGGTGCCTGATGTCAGTTTGTAGGAGGCCTTTGGCCCTCCAAGTGAAGCCACGTTTCCAGCTTGTGGCAGCTTGCATCTGGAAGAAATCCTGTTCCGTTCGGGATTGTAGGTTGCCGAAGCTGAGGGCCCGGCAGATGGAGTTGGGCACAAAGGATGGCCTGTTTCCAGGGGTAAGTAAAGCCAGCTGCCCAGGTGCCTGATGTCAGTTTGTAGGAGGCCTTTGGCCCTCCAAGGGAAGCAAGTCTTCCTGTTCACGGCAGCCTGCATCTGGAAGAAATCCTGTTCCGTTCGGGATTGTAGGTGGCCGGAGCTGGGTGCCCGGCTGAGGGAGTTGGACACAAAGGATGGGCTGTTTCCAGGGGTAATTAAAGTCAGCTGCCCAGGTGCCTGATGTCAGTTTGTAGGAGACCTTTAGCCCTCCAAGGGAAGCCAGGCTTCCTGCTTGTGGCAGCTTGCATCTGGAAGAAATCCTGTTCCGTTCGGGATTGTAGGTGGCCGGAGCTGTGTGCCCGGCTGAGGGAGTTGGACACAAAGGATGGGCTGTTTCCAGGGGTAAGGAAAGTCAGCTGCCCAGGTGCCTGATGTCAGTTTGTAGGAGGCCTTTGGCCCTCCAAGGGAAGCTAGTCTTCCAGCTTGTGGCAGCTTGCATCTGGAAGAAATCCTGTTCCGTCTGGGATTGTAGGTGGCCGAGGCCTGGTGCCCGGCAGAGGGAGTTGGGCACAAATGATGGCCTGTTTCATGAGGAAAGTAAAGTCAGCTGCCCAGGTGCCTGATGTCAGTTTGTAGGAGGCCTTTGGTCCTCCATGGGAAGCCATGCTTCCAGCTTGTGGCAGCTTGCATCTGGAAGAAATCCTGTTCCATTCGGGATTGTAGCTGGCCGAGGCCAGGTGCCCGGCAGAGGGAGTTGGGCAAAAAGGATGGCCTGTTTCCAGGGGTAAGAAAAGTCAGCTGCCCAGGTGCCTGATGTCAGTTTGTAGGAGGCCTTTGGCCCTCCAAGGGAAGCAAGTCTTCCTGTTCAAGGCAGCTTGCATCTGGAAGTAATCCTGTTCCCTTCTGGATTGTAGGTGGCCGAGGCCAGTTGCCCGGCTAAGAGAGTTGGGCACAAAGGATGGTTTGTTTCCAGGGGTAAGTAAAGTCAGCTGCCCAGGTGCCTGATTTCAGTTTGTAGGAGGCCTTTGGCCCTCCAAGGGAAGCTAGTCTTCCTGCTTGTGGCAGCTTGCATCTGGAAGAAATGCTGTTCCGTTCAGGATTGTAGGTGGCCGAGTACAGGTGCCCGGCAGAGGGAGTTGGGCACAAATGATGGCCTGTTTCATGAGGAAAGTAAAGTCATCTGCCCAGGTGCCTGATGTCAGTTTGTAGTAGGCCTTTGGTCCTCCATGGGAAGCCATGCTTCCAGCTTCTGGCAGCTTCCATCTAGAAGAAATGCTGTTCTGTTCGGGATTGTAGGTGGCCGAGGCCAGGTGCCTGGCAGAGGGAGTTGGGCACAAAGGATGGCCTGTTTCCAGGGGTAAGTAAAGTCAGCTGCCCAGGTGCCTGATGTCAGTTTGTAGGAGGCCTTTGGCCCTCCAAAAGAAGCTAGTCTTCCAGTTTGTGGCGGCTTGCATCTGGAAGAAATGCTGTTCCGTTCGGGATTGTAGGTGGCCGAGGCCAGGTGCCCGGCAGAGGGAGTTTTGCACAAAGGATGTCCTGTTTCCGGGGGTAAGTAAAGTCAGCTGGCGAGGTGCCTGATGTCAGTTTGTAGGAGGCCTTTGGCCCTCCATGGGAAGCCAGGCTTTCTGCTTGTGGCAGCTTGCATCTGGAAGAAATCCTGTTCCGTTTGGGATTGTAGGTGGGCGAGGCCTGGTGCCCGGCAGAGGGAGTTGGGCACAAAGGATGGCCTGTTTTCAGGGGTAAGTAAAGTCAGCTGTCCAGGTGCCTGATGTCAGTTTGTAGGAGGCCTTTGGCCCTCCAACGGAAGCAAGTCTTCCAGTTTGTGGCAGCTTGCATCTGGAAGAAATCCTGTTCCGTTCGGGATTGTAGGTGGCCGAGGCCAGGTGCCCGGCAGAGGGAGTTGGGCACAAAGGATGGCCTGTTTCCAGGGGTAAGTAAAGTCAGCTGTCCAGGTGCCTGATGTCAGTTTGCAGGTGGCTCTTGGTCCTCCATGGAAAGCCAGACTTCCTGCTTGTGGCAGCTTGCATCGGGAAGTAATCCTGTTCTGTTCAGGATTGTAGGTGGCCGAGGCCTGGTGCCCCGCAGAGGGAGTTGGGCACAAAGGATGTCCTGTTTCCAGGGGTAAGTAAAGTCAGCTGCCCAGGTGCCTGATGTCAGTTTGTAGGAGGCCATTGGCCCTCCATGGAAAGCCAGGTTTCCTGCTTGTGGCTGCTTGCATCTGGGAGAAATCCTGTTCCGTTCGGGATTGTAGGTGGCCAAGGCCTGGTGCCCGTCAGAGGGAGTTGGGCACAAAGGATGGCCTGTTTCCAGGGGTAAGTAAAGTCAGCTGTCCAGGTGCCTGATGTCAGTTTGTAGGAGGCCTTTGGCCCTCCATGGGAAGCCAGGTTTCCTGCTTGTGGCAGCTTGCATCTCGAAGAAATCCTGTTCCGTTCGGGATTGTAGGTGGCCGGAGCTGAGGGCCCGGCTGAGGGAGTTGGGCAAAAAGGATGGGCTGTTTCCAGGGGTAAGTAAAGTCACCTGCCCAGGTGCCTGATGTCAGTTTGTAGGTGACCTTTGGCCCTCCAACGGAAGCAAGACTTCCAGTTTGTGGCAGCTTGCATCTGGAAGAAATCCTGTTCCGTTCGGGATTGTAGGTGGCCGAAGCCAGGTGCCCGACTGAGGGAGTTGGACACAAAGGATGGGCTGTTTCCAGGGGTAAGTAAAGTCAGCTGCCCAGGTGCCTGATGTCAGTTTGTAGCAGGCCTTTGGCCCTCCATGGAAAGCCAGGTTTCCTGTTTGTGGCAGCTTGCATCGGTAAGAAATCCTGTTCCGTTCGGGATTGTTGGTGGCCGAGGCCATGTGCCCGGCAGAGGGAGTTGGGCACAAAGGATGGCCTGTTTCCAGGTGTAAGTAAAGTCAGCTGCCCAGGTGCCTGATGTCAGTTTGTAGGAGGCCTTTGTCCCTCCAAGGGAAGCTAGTCTTCCTGTTCAAGGCAGGTTGCATCTGGAAGAAATCCTGTTCCGTTCGGGATTGTAGGTGGCCGTAGCTAGGTGCCCGGCAGAGGGAGTTGGGCACAAAGGATGGCCTGTTTCCAGGGGTAAGTAAAGTCAGCTGCCCAGGTGCCTGATGTCAGTTTGTAGGAGGCCTTTGGCCCTCCAAGGGAAGCTAGTCTTCCAGGTTGTGGCAGCTTGCATCTGGAAGAAATCCTGTTCCGTCTGGGATTGTAGGTGGCCGAGGCCTGGTGCCCGGCAGAGGGAGTTGGGAACAAATGATGGCCTGTTTCATGAGGAAAGTAAAGTCAGCTGCCCAGGTGCCTGATGTCAGTTTGTAGGACGCCTTTGGTCCTCCATGGGAAGCCATGCTTCCAGCTTGTGGCAGCTTGCATCTGGAAGAAATCCTGTTCCATTCGGGATTGTAGCTGGCCGAGGCCAGGTGCCCAGCAGAGGGAGTTGGGCACAAAGGATGGCCTGTTTCCAGGGGTAAGAAAAGTCAGCTGCCCAGGTGCCTGATGTCAGTTTGTAGGAGGCCTTTGGCCCTCCAAGGGAAGCAAGTCTTCCTGTTCAAGGCAGCTTGCATCTGGAAGTAATCCTGTTCCCTTCGGGATTGTAGGTGGCCGAGGCCAGTTGCCCGGCTTAGAGAGTTGGGCACAAAGGATGGCCTGTTTCCAGGGGTAAGGAAAGTCAGCTGCCCAGGTGCCTGATGTCAGGTTGTAGGAGGCCTTTGGCCTTCCAATGGAAGCAAGCCTTCCTGTTCAAGGCAGCTTGCATCTGGTATAAATCCTGTACCCTTCGGGATTGTAGGTGGCCGAGCCCAGTTGCCCGGCTAAGAGAGTTGGGCACAAAGGATGGGCTGTTTCCAGGGGTAAGTAAAGTCAGCTGCCCAGGTGCCTGATGTCAGTTTGTAGGAATCCTTTGGCCCTCCAAGGGAAGCTAGTCTTCCAGGTTGTGGCAGCTTGCATCTGGAAGAAATCCTGTTACGTCTGGGATTGTAGGTGGCCTAGGCCAGGTGCCCGGCAGAGGGAGTTGGGCACAAATGATGGCCTGTTTCATGTGGAAAGTAAAGTCAGCTGCCCAGGTGCCTGATGTCAGTTTGTAGGAGGCCTTTGGTCCTCCATGGGAAGCCATGCTTCCAGCTTGTGGCAGCTTGCATCTCGAAGAAATCCTGTTCCATTCGGGATTGTAGGTGGCCGAGGCCAGGTGCCCGGCAGAGGGAGTTGGGCACAAAAGATGGCCTGTTTCCAGGGGTAAGAAAAGTCAGCTGCCTAGGTGCCTGATGTCAGTTTGTAGGAGGCCTTTGGCCCTCCAAGTGAAGCCACGTTTCCAGCTTGTGGCAGCTTGCATCTGGAAGAACTCCTGTTCCGTTCGGGATTGTAGGTGGCCGAAGCTGTGGGCCCGGCAGATGGAGTTGGGCACAAAGGATGGCCTGTTTCCAGGGGTAAGTAAAGCCAGCTGCCCAGGTGCCTGATGTCAGTTTGTAGGCGGCCTTTGGCCCTCCAAAGGAAGCTAGTCTTCCAGCTTGTGGCAGCTTGCATCTGGAAGAAATGCTGTTCCGTTCGGGATTGTAGGTGGCCGAGGCCAGGTGCCCGGCAGAGGGAGTTGGGCACAAAGGATGTCCTGTTTCCATGGCTAAGTAAAGTCAGCTGCCCAGGTGCCTGATGTCAGTTTGTAGAAGGCCTTTCACCCTCCGTGGGAAGCCAGGCTTCCTGCTTGTGGCAGCTTGCATCTGGATGAAATCCTGTCCTGTTCTGGATTGTAGGTGGCCGGAGCTGGGTGCCCGGCTGAGGGAGTTGGACACAAAGGATGGGCTGTTTCCAGGGGTAATTAAAGTCAGCTGCCCAGGTGCCTGATGTCAGTTTGTAGGAGGCCTTTGGCCCTCCATGGGAAGCCAGGTTTCCTGCTTGTGGCAGCTTGTATCTGGAAGAAATCCCGTTCCGTTCGGGATTGTAGGTGGCCGAGGCCTGGTGCCCAGCTGAGGAAGTTGGGCACAAAGGATGGCCTGTTTCCAGGGGTAAGTAAAGTCAGCTGCCCAGGTGCCTGATGTCAGTTTGTAGGAGACCTTTGGCGCTCCTAGGGAAGCAAGTCTTCCTGTTCAAGGCAGCTTGCATCTGGAAGAAATCCTGTTCCGTTCGGGATTGTAGGTGGCCGAGCCCAGTTGCCCTAATGAGAGAGTTGGGCACAAAGGATGTCCTGTTTCCAGGGGTAAGTAAAGTCAGCTGCCCAGGTGCCTGATGTCAGTTTGTAGGAGGCCTTTGGCCCTCCAAGGGAAGCTAGTCTTCCTGATCAAGGCAGCTTGCATCTGGAAGAAATCCTGTTCCGTTCGGGATTGTAGGTGGCCGGAGCTAGGTGCCCAGCAGAGGGAGTTGGGCACAAAGGATGGCCTGTTTCCAGGGGTAAGTAAAGTCAGCTGCCCAGGTGCCTGATGTCAGTTTGTAGGAGGCCTTTCGTCCTCCATGGGAAGCCATGCCTCCAGCTTGTGGCAGCTTGCATCTGGAAGAAATCCTGTTCCATTCGGGATTGTAGCTGGCCGAGGCCAGGTGCCCGGCAGAGGGAGTTGGGCACAAATGATGGCCTGTTTCCAGGGGTAAGAAAAGTCAGCTGCCCAGGTGCCTGATGTCAGTTTGTAGGAGGCCTTTGGCCCTCCAAGGGAAGCAAATCTTCCTGTTCAAGGCAGCTTGCATCTGGAAGTAATCCTGTTCCCTTCGGGATTGTAGGTGGCCGAGGCCAGTTGCCCGGCTTAGAGACTTGGGCACAAAGGATGGCCTGTTTCTAGGGGTAAGTAAAGTCAGCTGCCCAGGTGCCTGATTTCAGTTTGTAGGAGGCCTTTGGCCCTCAAAGGGAAGCTAGTCTTCCAGCTTGTGGCAGCTTGCATCTGGAAGAAATGCTTTTCCGTTCAGGATTGTAGGTGGCCTAGGCCAGGTGCCCGGCAGAGGGAGTTGGGCACAAAGGATGTCCTGTTTCCATGGCTAAGTAAAGTCAGCTGCCCAGATGCCTGGAGTCAGTTTGCTGGTGGCTATTGGTCCTCCATGGGAAGGAAGTCTTCCAGTTTGTGGCAGCTTGCTTCTGGAAGAAATGCTGTTCCGTTCGGGATTGTAGGTAGCCGAGGCCAGGTGCCCAGGAGAGGGAGTTGGGCACAAAGGATGGCCTGTTTCCAGGGGTAAGTAAAGTCAGCTACCCAGGTGCCTGATGTCTGTTTGTAGGTGATCTTTGGCCCTCCAAGGGAAGCAAGTCTTCCAGTTTGTGGCAGCTTACATCTGGAAGAAATCCTGTTCCGTTTGGGATTGTAGGTGGCCGAGGCCAGGTGCCCGGCAGACGGAGTTGGGCACAAAGGATGGCCTGTTTCCAGGGGTAAGTAAAGTCAGCTGCCCAGGTGCCTGATGTCAGTTTGCAGGTGGCTATTGGTCCTCCATGGAAAGCCCAGCTTCCAGGTTGTGGCAGCTTGCATCGGGAAGTAATCCTGTTCTGTTCGGGATTGTAGGTGGCCGAGCCCAGTTGCCCGGCTGAGAGAGTTGGGCACAAACGATGGGCTGTTTCCAGGGGTAAGTAAAGTCAGCTGCCCATGTGCCCGATGTCAGTTTGTAGGAGGCCTTTGTCCATCCAAGGGAAGCAAGTCTTCCTGTTCAAGGCAGCTTGCATCTGGAAGAAATCCTGTTCCGTTCAGGATTGTAGGTGGCCGAGCCCAGTTGCCCGGCTGAGAGAGTTGGGCACAAAGGATGGGCTGTTTCCAGGGGTAAGTAAAGTCAGCTGCCCAGGTGCCTGATGTCAGTTTGTAGGAGGCCTTTGGCCCTCCAAGGGAAGCTAGTCTTCCTGTTCAAGGCAGCTTGCATCTGGAAGAAATCCTGTTCCGTTCGGGATTGTAGGTGGCCGGAGCTAGGTGCCCAGCTGAGGGAGTTGGGCACAAAGGATGGCCTGTTTACAGGGGTAAGTAAAGTCAGCTCTACAGGTGCCTGATGTCAGTTTGTAGGAGGCCTTTGGCCCTCCAAGGGAAGCTAGTCTTCCAGCTTGTTGCAGCTTGCATCTGGAAGAAATCCTGTTCCGTTCGGGATTGTAGGCGGCCGAGGTCAGGTGCCTGGCAGAGGGAGTTGGTCACAAACGGATGGGCTGTTTCCAGGGGTAAGTAAAGTCAGCTGCCCAGGTGCCTGATGTCAGTTTGTAGGAGACCTTTGGCCCTCCAAGGGAAGCCAGGCTTCCTGCTTGTGGCAGCTTGCATCTGGAAGAAATCCTGTTCCGTTCGGGATTGTAGGTGGCCGGAGCTGTGTGCCCGGCTGATGGAGTTGGACACAAAGGATGGGCTGTTTCCAGGGGTAAGGAAAGTCAGCCGCCCAGGTGCCTGATGTCAGTTTGTAGGAGGCCTTTGGCCCTCCAAGGGAAGCTAGTCTTCCAGGTTGTGGCAGCTTGCATCTGGAAGAAATCCTATTCCGTCTGGGATTGTAGGTGGCCGAGGCCTGGTGCCCGGCAGAGGGAGTTGGGCACAAATGATGGCCTGTTTCATGAGGAAAGTAAAGTCAGCTGCCCAGGTGCCTGATGTCAGTTTGTAGGAGGCCTTTGGTCCTCCATGGGAAGCCATGCTTCCAGCTTGTGGCAGCTTGCATCTGGAAGAAATCCTGTTCCATTCGGGATTGTAGCTGGCCGAGGCCAGATGCCCGGCAGAGGGAGTTGGGCACAAAAGAATGGCCTGTTTCCAGGGGTAAGAAAAGTCAGCTGCCCAGGTGCCTGATGTCAGTTTGTAGGAGGCCTTTGGCCCTCCAAGGGAAGCAAATCTTCCTGTTCAAGGCAGCTTGCATCTGGAAGTAATCCTGTTCCCTTCGGGATTGTAGGTGGCCGAGGCCAGTTGCCCGGCTTAGAGACTTGGGCACAAAGGATGGCCTGTTTCTAGGGGTAAGTAAAGTCAGCTGCCCAGGTGCCTGATTTCAGTTTGTAGGAGGCCTTTGGCCCTCAAAGGGAAGCTAGTCTTCCAGCTTGTGGCAGCTTGCATCTGGAAGAAATGCTTTTCCGTTCAGGATTGTAGGTGGCCTAGGCCAGGTGCCCGGCAGAGGGAGTTGGGCACAAAGGATGTCCTGTTTCCATGGCTAAGTAAAGTCAGCTGCCCAGATGCCTGGAGTCAGTTTGCTGGTGGCTATTGGTCCTCCATGGGAAGGAAGTCTTCCAGTTTGTGGCAGCTTGCTTCTGGAAGAAATGCTGTTCCGTTCGGGATTGTAGGTAGCCGAGGCCAGGTGCCCAGGAGAGGGAGTTGGGCACAAAGGATGGCCTGTTTCCAGGGGTAAGTAAAGTCAGCTACCCAGGTGCCTGATGTCTGTTTGTAGGTGATCTTTGGCCCTCCAAGGGAAGCAAGTCTTCCAGTTTGTGGCAGCTTACATCTGGAAGAAATCCTGTTCCGTTTGGGATTGTAGGTGGCCGAGGCCAGGTGCCCGGCAGACGGAGTTGGGCACAAAGGATGGCCTGTTTCCAGGGGTAAGTAAAGTCAGCTGCCCAGGTGCCTGATGTCAGTTTGCAGGTGGCTATTGGTCCTCCATGGAAAGCCCAGCTTCCAGGTTGTGGCAACTTGCATCGGGAAGTAATCCTGTTCTGTTCGGGATTGTAGGTGGCCGAGCCCAGTTGCCCGGCTGAGAGAGTTGGGCACAAACGATGGGCTGTTTCCAGGGGTAAGTAAAGTCAGCTGCCCATGTGCCCGATGTCAGTTTGTAGGAGGCCTTTGTCCATCCAAGGGAAGCAAGTCTTCCTGTTCAAGGCAGCTTGCATCTGGAAGAAATCCTGTTCCGTTCAGGATTGTAGGTGGCCGAGCCCAGTTGCCCGGCTGAGAGAGTTGGGCACAAAGGATGGGCTGTTTCCAGGGGTAAGTAAAGTCAGCTGCCCAGGTGCCTGATGTCAGTTTGTAGGAGGCCTTTGGCCCTCCAAGGGAAGCTAGTCTTCCTGTTCAAGGCAGCTTGCATCTGGAAGAAATCCTGTTCCGTTCGGGATTGTAGGTGGCCGGAGCTAGGTGCCCAGCTGAGGGAGTTGGGCACAAAGGATGGCCTGTTTACAGGGGTAAGTAAAGTCAGCTCTACAGGTGCCTGATGTCAGTTTGTAGGAGGCCTTTGGCCCTCCAAGGGAAGCTAGTCTTCCAGCTTGTTGCAGCTTGCATCTGGAAGAAATCCTGTTCCGTTCGGGATTGTAGGCGGCCGAGGTCAGGTGCCTGGCAGAGGGAGTTGGTCACAAACGGATGGGCTGTTTCCAGGGGTAAGTAAAGTCAGCTGCCCAGGTGCCTGATGTCAGTTTGTAGGAGACCTTTGGCCCTCCAAGGGAAGCCAGGCTTCCTGCTTGTGGCAGCTTGCATCTGGAAGAAATCCTGTTCCGTTCGGGATTGTAGGTGGCCGGAGCTGTGTGCCCGGCTGATGGAGTTGGACACAAAGGATGGGCTGTTTCCAGGGGTAAGGAAAGTCAGCCGCCCAGGTGCCTGATGTCAGTTTGTAGGAGGCCTTTGGCCCTCCAAGGGAAGCTAGTCTTCCAGGTTGTGGCAGCTTGCATCTGGAAGAAATCCTATTCCGTCTGGGATTGTAGGTGGCCGAGGCCTGGTGCCCGGCAGAGGGAGTTGGGCACAAATGATGGCCTGTTTCATGAGGAAAGTAAAGTCAGCTGCCCAGGTGCCTGATGTCAGTTTGTAGGAGGCCTTTGGTCCTCCATGGGAAGCCATGCTTCCAGCTTGTGGCAGCTTGCATCTGGAAGAAATCCTGTTCCATTCGGGATTGTAGCTGGCCGAGGCCAGATGCCCGGCAGAGGGAGTTGGGCACAAAAGAATGGCCTGTTTCCAGGGGTAAGAAAAGTCAGCTGCCCAGGTGCCTGATGTCAGTTTGTAGGAGGCCTTTGGCCCTCCAAGGGAAGCAAGTCTTCCTGTTCAAGGCAGCTTGCATCTGGAAGTAATCCTGTTCCCTTCGGGATTGTAGGTGGCCGAGGCCAGTTGCCCGGCTTAGAGACTTGGGCACAAAGGATGGCCTGTTTCCAGGGGTAAGTAAAGTCAGCTGCCCAGGTGCCTGATTTCAGTTTGTAGGAGGCCTTTGGCCCTCAAAGGGAAGCTAGTCTTCCAGCTTGTGGCAGCTTGCATCTGGAAGAAATGCTTTTCCGTTCGGGATTGTAGGTGGACTAGGCCAGGTGCCCGGCAGAGGGAGTTGGGCACAAAGGATGTCCTGTTTCCATAGCTAAGTAAAGTCAGCTGCCCAGATGCCTGGAGTCAGTTTGCTGGTGGCTATTGGTCCTCCATGGGAAGGAAGTCTTCCAGTTTGTGGCAGCTTGCTTCTGGAAGAAATCCTGTTCCGTTCGGGATTGTAGGTAGCCGAGGCCAGGTGCCCAGGAGAGGGAGTTGGGCACAAAGGATGGCCTGTTTCCAGGGGTAAGTAAAGTCAGCTACCCAGGTGCCTGATGTCTGTTTGTAGGTGATCTTTGGCCCTCCAAGGGAAGCAAGTCTTCCAGTTTGTGGCAGCTTACATCTGGAAGAAATCCTGTTCCGTTTGGGATTGTAGGTGGCCGAGGCCAGGTGCCCGGCAGAGGGAGTTGGGCACAAAGGATGGCCTGTTTCCAGGGGTAAGTAAAGTCAGCTGCCCAGGTGCCTGATGTCAGTTTGCAGGTGGCTATTGGTCCTCCATGGAAAGCCCAGCTTCCAGGTTGTGGCAGCTTGCATCGGGAAGTAATCCTGTTCTGTTCGGGATTGTAGGTGGCCGAGCCCAGTTGCCCGGCTGAGAGAGTTGGGCACAAACGATGGGCCGTTTCCAGGGGTAAGTAAAGTCAGCTGCCCATGTGCCCGATGTCAGTTTGTAGGAGGCCTTTGTCCATCCAAGGGAAGCAAGTCTTCCTGTTCAAGGCAGCTTGCATCTGGAAGAAATCCTGTTCCGTTCAGGATTGTAGGTGGCCGAGCCCAGTTGCCCGGCTGAGAGAGTTGGGCACAAAGGATGGGCTGTTTCCAGGGGTAAGTAAAGTCAGCTGCCCAGGTGCCTGATGTCAGTTTGTAGGAGGCCTTTGGCCCTCCAAGGGAAGCTAGTCTTCCTGTTCAAGGCAGCTTGCATCTGGAAGAAATCCTGTTCCGTTCGGGATTGTAGGTGGCCGAAGCTAGGTGCCCAGCTGAGGGAGTTTGGCACAAAGGATGGCCTGTTTACAGGGGTAAGTAAAGTCAGCTGCCCAGGTGCCTGGAGTCAGTTTGTAGGAGGCCTTTGGCCCTCCAAGGGATGCTAGTCTTCCAGGTTGTGGCAGCTTGCATCTGGAAGAAATCCTGTTCCGTCTGGGATTGTAGGTGGCCTAGGCCAGGTGCCCGGCAGAGGGATTTGGGCACAAATGATGGCCTGTTTCATGAGGAAAGTAAAGTCAGCTTCCCAGGTGCCTGATGTCAGTTTGTAGGAGGCCTTTTGTCCTCCATGGGAAGCCATGCTTCCAGTTGTGGCAGCTTGCATCTGGAAGAAATCCTGTTCCATTCGGGATTGTAGGTGGCCGAGGCCGGGTGCCCGGCAGAGGGAGTTGGGCACAAAAGATGGCCTGTTTCCAGGGGTAAGTAAAGCCAGCTGCCCAGGTGCCTGATGTCAGTTTGTAGGAGGCTTTCGGCCCTCCAAGGGAAGCAAGTCTTCCTCTTCAAGGCAGCTTGCATCTGGAAGTAATCCTGTTCCCTTCGGGATTGTAGGTGGCCGAGGCCAGTTGCCCGGCTTAGAGAGTTGGGCACAAAGGATGGCCTGTTTCCAGGGGTAAGTAAAGTCAGCTGCCCAGGTGCCTGATGTCAGTTTGTAGGAGACCTTTGGCCCTCCAAGGGAAGCCAGGTTTCCTGCTTGTGGCAGCTTGCATCTGGAAGAAATGCTGTTCCGTTCGGGATTGTAGGTGGCCGAGGCCAGGTGCCCGGCAGAGGGAGTTGGGCACAAAGGATGTCCTGTTTCCATGGCTAAGTAAAGTCAGCTGCCCAGGTGCCTGATGTCAGTTGGTAGAAGGCCTTTCACCCTCCGCGGGAAGCCAGGCTTCCTGCTTGTGGCAGCTTGCATCTGGAAGAAATGCTGTTCCGTTCGGGATTGTAGGTGGCCGGAGCTAGGTGCCCGGCTGGGGGACTTGGGCACAAAGGATGGCCTGTTTCCAGGGGTAAGTAAAGTCAGCTGCCCAGGTGCCTGATGTCAGTTTGTAGGAGGCCTTTGGCCCTCCAAGGGAAGCCAGGCTTCCAGTTTGTGGCAGCTTGTATCTGGAAGAAGTCCTGCTCTGTTCGGGATTGTAGGTGGCCGAGGCCAGGTGCCCGGCAGAGGGAGTTGGGCACAAATGATGGCCTGTTTCATGAGGAAAGTAAAGTCATCTTCCCAGGTGCCTGATGTCAGTTTGTAGGAGGCCTTTGGCCCTCCGTGGGAAGCCAGGCTTCCTGCTTGTGGCAGCTTGCATCTGGAAGAAATCCTGTTCCGTTCGGGATTGTAGGTGGCCGAGGCCAGCTGCCGGACTGAGGGAGTTGGGCACAAAGGATGGCCTGTTTCCAGGGGTAAGTAAAGTCAGCTGCCCAGGTGCCTGATGTCAGTTTGTAGGAGGCCTTTGGCCCTCCAAGGGAAGCTAGTCTTCCAGCTTGTGGCAGCTTGCATCTGGAAGAAATGCTGTTCCCTTCGGGATTGTAGGTGGCCGAGGCCAGGTGCCCGGCAGAGGGAGTTGGGCACAAATGATGCCCTGTTTCCAGGGATAAGTAAAGTCAGCTACCCAGGTGCCTGATGTCAGTTTGTAGGAGGTATTTGGCCCTCCAAGGGACGCCAGGCTTCCTGCTTGTGGCAGCTTGCATCTGGACGAAATGCTGTTCCGTTCGGGATTGTACGTGGCAGGAGCAGGGTACCCGGCTGAGGGAGTTGGGCACAAAGGATGGCCTGTTTCCAGGGGTAAGTAAGGTCAGCTGCCCTGGTGCCTGATGTCAGTTTGTAGGAGGCCTTTGCCCCTCCACGGGAAGCCGGGCTTCCAGTTTGTGGCAGCTTGCATCTGGAAGAAATACTGTTCCGTTCGAAATTGTAGGTGGCCGAGCCCAGCTGCCCGGCAGAGGGAGTTGGGCACAAAGGATGGCCTGTTTCATGAGGAAAGTAAAGACAGCTGCCCAAGTGCCTGTTATCAGTTTGTAAGAAGCCTTTCGTCCTCCAAGGGAAGCCAGGCTTCCTGCTTGTGGCAGCTTGCATCTGGAAGAAATGCTGTTCCGTTCTGGATTATAGGTGGCCGGAGCAGGGTGCCCGGCTGAGGGAGTTGGGCACAAAGGATGGGCTGTTTCCAGGGGTAAGTAAGGTCGGCTGCCCAGGTGTGTGATGTCAGTTTGTAGGAGGCCTTTGGCCCTCCATGGGAAGCCAGGTTTCCTGCTTGTGGCAGCTTGCATCTGGAAAAAATCCTGTTCCGTTCGGGATTGTAGGTGGCCGAGGCCAGGTGCCCGGCAGAGGGAGTTGGACACAAAGGATGGCCTGTTTCCAGGGGTAAGTAAAGTCAGCTGCCCAGGTGCCTGATGTCAGTTTGTAGGAAGCCTTTGGCCCTCCAAGGGAAGTCATTCCTCCAGCTTGTGGCAGCTTGCATCTGGAAGAACTCCTGTTCCGTTCGGGATTGTTGGTGGCCAAAGCTGTGGGCCCGGCAGAGGGAGTTGGGCACAAAGGATGGCCTGTTTCCAGGGGTAAGTAAAGTCAGCTGCCCAGGTGCCTGATGTCAGTTTGTAGGAGGCCTTTGGCCCTCCAAGGGAAGCCAGGCTTCCAGTTTGTGGCTGCTTGCATCTGGAAGAAATCCTGTTCCGTTCGGGATTGTAGGTGGCCGAGGCCAGGTGCCCGGCAGAGGGAGTTGGGCCCAAAGATGGCCTGTTTCCAGGGGTAAGTAAAGTCAGCTGCCCAGGTGCCTGATGTCAGTTTGTAGGAGGCCTTTGGCCCTCCATGGGAATCCAGGCTTCCTGCTTGTGGCAGCTTGCATCTGGAAGAAATCCTGTTCCGTTCGGGATTGTAGGTGGGCGAGGCCTGGTGCCCGGCAGAGGGAGTTTTGCACAAAGGATGGCCTGTTTCCAGGGGTAAGTAAAGTCAGCTGCCCAGGTGCCTGATGTCAGTTTGTAGGAGTCCTTTGGCCCTCCAAGGGAAGCTAGTCCTCCGGTTCAAGGCAGCTTGCATCTGGAAGAAATCCTGTTCCGTTCGGGATTGTAGGTGGCTGTGGCCACTTGCCCGGCTGAGGGAGTTGGGCACAAAGGATGGCCTGTTTCCAGGGGTAAGTAAAGTCAGCTGCCCAGGTGCCTGATGTCAGTTTTTAGGAGGCCTTTGGCCCTCCATGGGAAGCCAGGCTTCCTGCTTGTGGCAGCTTGCATCTGGAAGAAATCCTGTTCCGTTCGGGATTGTAGGTGGCCGAGCCCAGTTGCCCGGCTGAGAGAGTTGGGCACAAAGGATGGCCTGTTTCCAGGGGTAAGTAAAGTCAGCTGCCCAGGTGCCTGATGTCAGTTTGTAGGAGGCCTTTGGCCCTCCAAGGGAAGCTAGTCTTCCAGTTTGTGGCAGCTTGCATCTGGAAGAAATCCTGTTCCGTTCGGGATTGTAGGTGTCCGGAGCTGGGTGCCCAGCTGAGGGAGTTGGGCACAAAGGATGGTATGTTTCCAGGGGTAAGTGAAGTCAGCTGCCCAGGTGCCTGATGTCAGTTTGTAGGAGGCCTTTGGCCCTCCAAGGGAAGCTAGTCTTCCAGCTTGTGGCAGCTTGCATCAGGACGAAATGCTGTTCCGTTCGGGATTTTAGGTGGCCGAGGCCTGGTGCCCGGCAGAGGGAGTTGGGCACAAAGGATGGGCTGTTTCCAGGGGTAAGTAAAGTCAGCTGCCCAGGTGCCTGATGTCAGTTTGTAGGAGGCCTTTGGCCCTCCATGGGAAGCCAGGTTTCCTGCTTGTGGCAGCTTGCATCTGGAAGAAATCCTGTTCCGTTCGGGATTGTAGATGGCCGAGGGCAGGTGCCCAGCAGAGGGAATTGGGCACATGTGATGGCCTGTTTCATGAGGAAAGTAAAGTCAGCTGCCCAGGTACCTGATGTCAGTTTGTAGAAGGCCTTTGGCCCTCCAAGGGAAGCCAGGTTTCCTGCTTGTGGCAGCTTGCATCTGGAGGAAATCCTGTTCCGTTCGGGATTGTAGGTGCCGGAGCTGTTTGCCCGGCTGAGGGAGTTGGGCACAAAGAATGGGCTGTTTCAAGGGGTAAGTAAAGTCAGCTGCCCAGGTGCCTGATATCAGTTTGTAGGAGGCCTTTGGTCCACCAAGGGAAGCCATGCTTCCAGCTTGTGGCAGCTTGCATCTAGAAGAAATGCTGTTCCGATCGGGATTGTAGGTGGCCGAGGCCAGGTGCTCGGCAGAGGGAGTTGGGAACAAAGGATGGCCTGTTTCCAGGGGTAAGTAAAGTCAGCTGGCCAGATGCCTGATATCAGTTTGTAGGAGGCCTTTGTCCCTCCATGTGAAGCCATTCTTCCAGCTTCTGGCTGCTTGCATCTGGAAGAAATCCTGTTCCGTTCGGGATTGTAGGTGGCCGAGGCCAGGCGCCCGGCAGAGGGAGTTTTGCACAAAGGATGTCCTGTTTCCAGGGGTAAGTAAAGTCAGCTGCCCAGGTGCCTGATGTCAGTTTGTAGGAGGCCTTTGGCCCTCCAAGGGAAGCTAGTCTTCCAGTTTGTGGCAGCTTGCATCTGGAAGAAATCCTGTTCCGTTCGGGATTGTAGGTGGCCGAGGCCAGGAGCCCGGCAGAGGGAGTTTTGCAAAAAGGATGTCCGGTTTCCAGGGGTAAGTAAAGTCAGCTGGCCAGGTGCCTGATGTCAGTTTTTAGGAGGCCTTTGGCCCTCCATGGGAAGCCAGGCTTCCTGCTTGTGGCAGCTTGCATCTGGAAGAAATCCTGTTCCGTTCGGGATTGTAGGTGGGCGAGGCCTGGTGCTTGGCAGAGGGTTTTGGGCACAAAGGATGGCCTGTTTTCAGGGGTAAGTAAAGTCAGTTGCCCAGGTGCCTGATGTCAGTTTGTAGGTGACCTTTGGCCCTCCAACGGAAGCAAGTCTTCCAGTTTGTGGCAGCTTACATCTGGAAGAAATGCTGTTCCGTTCGGGATTGTAGGTGGCCGAGGCCAGGTGCCCGGCAGAGGGAGTTGGGCACAAAGGATGTCCTGTTTCCATGGCTAAGTAAAGTCAGCTGGCAGGTGCCTGATGTCAGTTTGTAGAAGGCCTTTCACCCTTCGTGGGAAGCCAGGCTTCCTGCTTTTGGCAGCTTGCATCTGGAAGAAATCCTGTTTCGTTCGGGTATGTAGGTTGTCGGAGCTAGGTGCCCGGCTGGGGGAGTTGGGAACAAAGGATGACTTGTTTCCAGGGGTAAGTAAAGTCAGCTGCCCAGGTGCCTGATGTCAGTTTGTAGGAGGCCTTTGGCCATCCATGGGAAGCCAGGCTTCCTGCTTGTGGCAGCTTGCATCTGGAAGAAATCCTGTTTCGTTCGGGATTGTAGGTTGCCAGGGCTGGGTGTCCGGCAGAGGGAGTTGGACACAAAGGATGGGCTGTTTCCAGGGGTAATTAAAGTCAGCTGCCCAGGTGCCTGATGTCAGTTTGTAGGAGGCCTTTGGCCCTCCATGGAAAGCCAGGTTTCCTGCTTGTGGCAGCTTGCATCTGGAAGAAATCCCGTTCCGTTCGGGATTGTAGGTGGCCGAGGCCTGGTGCCCAGCTGAGGAAGTTGGGCACAAAGGATGGCCTGTTTCCAGGGGTAAGTAAAGTCAGCTGCCCAGGTGCCTGATGTCAGTTTGTAGGAGACCTTTGGCGCTCCTAGGGAAGCAAGTCTTTCTGCTTGTGACAGCTTGCATCTGGAAGAAATCCTGTTCCGTTCGGGATTGTAGGTGGCCGAGCCCAGTTGCCCGGCTGAGAGAGTTGGGCACAAAGGATAGGCTGTTTCCAGGGGTAAGTAAAGTCAGCTGCCCAGGTGTCTGATGTCAGTTTGTAGGAGGCCTTTGGCCCTCCAAGGGAAGCAAGTCTTCCTGTTCAAGGCAGCTTGCATCTGGAAGTAATCCTGTTCCCTTCGGGATTGTAGGTGGCCGAGGCCAGTTGCCCGGCTTAGAGAGTTGGGCACAAAGGATGGCCTGTTTCCAGGGGTAAGTAAAGTCAGCTGCCCAGGTGCCTGATTTCAGTTTGTAGGAGGCCTTTGGCCCTCCAAGGGAAGCTAGTCTTCCAGCTTGTGGCTGCTTGCATCTGGAAGAAATGCTGTTCCGTTCGGGATTGCAGGTAGCCGAGGCCAGGTGCCCAGGAGAGGGAGCTGGGCACAAAGGATGGCCTGTTTCCAGGGGTAAGTAAAGTCAGCTGCCCAGGTGCCTGATGTCTGTTTGCAGGTGGCTATTGGTCCTCCATGGAAAGCCCGGCTTCCAGGTTGTGGCAGCTTGCATCGGGAAGTAATCCTGTTCTGTTCGGGATTAGAGGTGTCCGAGGCCTGGTTCCCGGCAGAGGGAGTTGGGCACAAAGGATGGGCTGTTTCCAGGGGTAAGTAAAGTCAGCTGCCCAGGTGCCTGATGTCAGTTTGTAGGAGGCCTTTGGCCCTCCATGGGAAGCCAGGCTTCCTGCTTGTGGCAGCTTGCATCTGGAAGAAATCCTGTTCCGTTCGGGATTGTAGGTGGTCAAGGCCGGGTGCCCGGCTGAGGGAGCTGGGCACAAAGGATGTCCTGTTTCCAGGGGTAAGTAAAGTCAGCTCCCCAGGTGCCTGATGTAAGTTTTTAGGAGGCCTTTGGCCCTCCAAGTGAAGCCAGGCTTCCAGTTTGTGGCAGCTTGCATCTGGAAGAAATCCTGTTTCGTTCGGGATTGTAGGTGGCCGAGGCCAGGTGGCCGGCAGAGGGAGTTGGGCACAAAGGATGGGCTGTTTCCAGGGGTAAGTAAAGTCAGCTGCCCAGGTGCCTGATGTCAGTTTGTAGGAGACCTTTGGCGCTCCAAGGGAAGCAAGTCTTCCTGTTCAAGGCAGCTTGCATCTCGAAGAAATCCTGTTCCGTTCGGGACTGTAGGTGGCCGAGCCCAGTTGCCCGGCTGAGAGAGTTGGGCACAAACGATGGGCTGTTTCCAGGGGTAAGTAAAGTCTGCTGCCCATGTGCCCGATGTCAGTTTGTAGGAGGCCTTTGTCCCTCCAAGGGAAGCTAGTCTTCCTCTTTAAGGCAGTTTGCATCTGGAAGAAATCCTGTTCCGTTCAGGATTGTAGGTGGCCGGAGCTGTGTGCCCTACTGAGGGAGTTGGACACAAAGGATGGGCTGTTTCCAGGGGTAAGTAAAGTCAGCTGCCCAGGTGCCTGATGTCAGTTTGTAGGAGGCCTTTGGCCCTCCAAGGGAAGCCAGGTTTCCTGCTTGTGGCAGCTTGCATCTGGAAGTAATCCTGTACCCTTCGGGATTGTAGGTGGCCGAGGCCAGTTGCCCGGATGAGAGAGTTGGGCACAAAGGATGGCCTGTTTCCAGGGGTAAGTAAAGTCAGCTGCCCAGGTGCCTGATGTCAGTTTGTAGGAGGCCTTTGGCCCTCCATGGGAAGCCAGGTTTCGTGCTTGTGGCAGCTTGCATCTGGAAGAAATGCTGATCCGTTCGGGATTGTACGTGGCCGAGGCCAGGTGCCCGGCAGAGGGAGTTAGGCACAAAGGATGGCCTGTTTCCAGAGGAAAGTAAAGTCAGCTGCCCAGGTGCCTGATGTCAGTTTGTAGGAGGCCTTTGGCTCTCCAAGGGAAGCTAGTCTTCCAGTTTGTGGCAGCTTGCATCTGGAAGAAATCCTGTTCCGTTCGGGATTGTAGGTGGCCGAGGCCAGGTGCCCGGCAGAGGAAGTTGGGCACAAAGGATGGCCTGTTTCCAGGGGCAAGTAAAGTCAGCTGCCCTGGTGCCTGATGTCAGTTTGTAGGAGGCCTTTGGCCCTCCATGGAAAGCCAGGCTTCCTGCTTGTGGCAGATTGCATCTGGAAGAAATCCTGTTCCGTTCGCGATTGTAGGTGGCCGAGGCCTGGTGCCCGGCAGAGGGAGTTGGGCACAAAGGATGGCCTGTTTCCAGGGGTAAGTAAAGTCAGCTGCCCAGGTGCCTGATGTCAGTTTGTAGGAGGCCTTTGGCCCTCAAAGAGAAGCTAGTCCTCCGGTTCAAGGCAGCTTGCATCTGGAAGAAATCCTGTTCCGTTCGGGATTGTAGGTGGCCGAGGCCAGTTGATCCGCAGAGGGAGTTGGGCACAAAGGATGGCCTGTTTCCAGGGGTAAGTAAAGTCAGCTGCCCAGGTGCCTGATGTCAGTTTGTAGGAGGCCTTTGGCCCTCCAAGGGAAGCTAGTCTTCCAGTTTGTGGCAGCTTGCATCTGGAAGAAATGCTGTTCCGTTCGGGATTGTACGTGGCCGAGGCCAGGTGCCCGGCAGAGGGAGTTGGGCACAAAGGATGTCCTGTTTCCAGGGGTAAGTAAAGTCAGCTGTCCAGGTGCCTGATGTCAGTTTGTAGGAGGCCTTTGGCGCTCCGTGGGAAGCCAGGCTTCCTGCTTGTGGCAGCTTGCATCTGGAAGAAATCCTGTTCCGTTCGGGATTGTAGGTGGCCGGAGCTGGGTGCCCGGCTGAGGGAGAGGGGCACAAAGGATGGCCTGTTTCCAGGGGTAAGTAAAGTCAGCTGCCCAGGTGCCTGATGTCAGTTTGTAGGTGACCTTTGGCCCTCCAACGGAAGCAAGTATTCCAGTTTGTGGCAGCTTACATCTGGAAGAAATCCTGTTCCGTTCGGAATTGTAGGTGGCCGAGGCCAGGTTCCCGGCAGAGGGAGTTGGGCACAAAGGATGTTCTGTTTCCAGGGGTAAGTAAAGTCAGCTGCCCAGGTGCCTGATGTCAGTTTGCAGGTGCCTATTGGTCTTCCATGGAAAGCCAGGCTTCCTGCTTCTGGCAGGTTGCATCGGGAAGTAATCCTGTTCTGTTCGGGATTGTAGGTGGCCGAGGCCAGGTGCCCGGCGGAGGGAGTTGGGCACAAAGGATGGCCTGTTTCATGAGAAAAGTAAAGTCATCTGCCCAGGTGCCTGATGTCAGTTTGTAGGAGACCTTTGGCCCTCCGTGGGAAGCCAGGCTTTCTGCTTGTGGCAGCTTGCATCTGGAAGAAATCCTGTTCCGTTCGGGATTGTAGGTGGCCGAGCCCAGTTGCCCGGCTGAGAGAGTTGGGCACAAAGGATGGCCTGTTTCCAGGGGTAAGTAAAGTCAGCTGCCCAGGTGCCTGATGTCAGTTTGTAGGAGGCCTTTGGCCCTCCAAGGGAAGCTAGTCTTCCAGCTTGTGGCAGCTTGCATCTGGAAGAAATGCTGTTCCCTTCGGGATTGTAGGTGGCCGAGGCCAGGTGCCCGGCAGAAGGAGTTGGGCACAAATGATGCCCTGTTTCCAGGGATAAGTAAAGTCAGCTACCCAGGTGCCTGATGTCAGTTTGTAGGAGGTATTTGGCCCTCCAAGGGAAGCCAGGCTTCCTGCTTGTGGCAGCTTGCATCTGGACGAAATGCTGTTCCGTTCGGGATTGTACGTGGCCGGAACAGGGTGCCCAGCTGAGGGAGTTGGGCACAAAGGATGGGCTGTTTCCAGGGGTAAGTAAGGTCAGCTGCCCAGGTGCCTGATGTCAGTTTGTAGGAGGCCTTTGCCCCTCCACGGGAGGCCGGGCTTCCAGTTTGTGGCAGCTTGCATCTGGAGGAAATACTGTTCCGTTCGAAATTGTAGGTGGCCGAGGCCAGGTGCCCGGCAGAGGGAGTTGGGCACAAAGGATGGCCTGTTTCCAAAGTTAATTAAAGTCAGCTGCCCAGGTGCCTGATGTCAGTTTGTAGGAGGCCTTTGGCCCTGCAAGGGAAGCCAGGCTTCCAGTTTGTGGCAGCTTGTATATGGAAGAAATCCTGCTCTGTTCGGGATTGTAGGTGGCCGGAGCCAGGTGCCCGGCAGAGGGAGTTGGGCAAAAATGATGGCCTGTTTCATGAGGAAAGTAAAGTCATCTGCCCTGGTTCCTGATGTCATTTTGTAGGAGGCCTTTGGTCCTCCAAGGGAAGCCATGCTTCCAGTTTGTGGCAGCTTGCATCTGGAAGAAATTCTGTTCCGTTTGGGATTGTAGGTGGCCGAGGCCAGGTGCCCGGCAGGGGGAGTTGGGCAAAAAGGATGGCCTGTTTCCAGGGGTAAGTAAAGTCAGCTGCCCAGGTGCCTGATGTCAGTTTGTAGGAAGCCTTTGGCCCTCCAAGGGAAGTCATTCCTCCAGCTTGTGGCAGCTTGCATCTGGAAGAACTCCTGTTCCGTTCGGGATTGTTGGTGGCCAAAGCTGTGGGCCCGGCAGAGGGAGTTGGGCACAAAGGATGGCCTGTTTCCAGGGGTAAGTAAAGTCAGCTGCCCTGGTGCCTGATGTCAGTTTGTAGGAGGCCTTTGGCCCTCTAAGGGAAGCCAGGCTTCCTGCTTGTGGCTGCTTGCATCTGGAAGAAATCCTGTTCCGTTCGGGATTGTAGGTGGCCGAGGCCAGGTGCCCAGCAGAGGGAGTTGGGCACAAAGGATGGCCTGTTTCCAGGGGTAAGTAAAGTCAGCTGCCCAGGTGCCTGATGTCAGTTTGTAGGAGGCCTTTGGCCCTCCATGGGAAGCCAGGCTTCCTGCTTGTGGCAGCTTGCATCTGGAAGAAATCCTGTTCCGTTCGGGATTGTAGGTGGGCGAGGCCTGGTGCCCGGCAGAGGGAGTTTTGCAAAAAGGATGGCCTGTTTCCAGGGGTAAGTAAAGTCAGCTGCCCAGGTGCCTGATGTCAGTTTTTAAGAGTCCTTTGGCCCTCCAAGGGAAGCTAGTCCTCCGGTTCAAGACAGCTTGCATCTGGAAGAAATCCTGTTTTGTTCGGGATTGTAGGTGGCTGTGGCCACTTGACCGGCTGAGGGAGTTGGGCACAAAGGATGGCCTGTTTCCAGGGGTAAGTAAAGTCAGCTGCCCAGGTGCCTGATGTCAGTTTATAGGAGGCCTTTGGCCCACCAAGGGAAGCTAGTGTTCCAGCTTGTGGCAGCTTGCATCTGGAAGAAATGCTGTTCCGTTCGGGATTGTAGGTGGCCGAGCCCAGTTGCCCGGCTGAGAGAGTTGGGCGCAAAGGATGGCCTGTTTCCAGGGGTAAGTAAAGTCAGCTGCCCAGGTGCCTGATGTCAGTTTGTAGGAGGCCTTTGTCCCTCCAAGGGAAGCTAGTCGTCCAGTTTGTGGCAGCTTGCATCTGGAAGAAATCCTGTTCCGTTCGGGATTGTAGGTGGCCGGAGCTGGGTGCCCAGCTGAGGGAGTTGGGCACAAAGGATGGTATGTTTCCAGGGGTAAGTGAAGTCAGCTGCCCAGGTGCCTGATGTCAGTTTGTAGGAGGCCTTTGGCCCTCCAAGGGAAGCTAGTCTTCCTGCTTGTGGCAGCTTGCATCTGGACGAAATGCTGTTCCGTTCGGGATTTTAGGTGGCCGAGGCCTGGTGCCCGGCAGAGGGAGTTGGGCACAAAGGATGGGCTGTTTCAAAGGGTAAGTAAAGTCAGCTGCCCAGGTTCCTGATGTCAGTTTGTAGGAGGCCTTTGGCCCTCCATGGAAAGCCAGGTTTCCTGCTTGTGGCAACTTGTATCTGGAAGAAATGCTGTTCCGTTCGGGATTGTAGGTGGCCGAGTCCAGGTGCCCGGCAGAGGGAGTTGGGCACAAATGATAGCCTGTTTCAAGAGGAAAGTAAAGTCATCTGCCCAGGTGCCTGATGTCAGTTTGTAGGAGACCTTTGGTCCACCAAGGGAAGCCATGCTTCCAGCTTGTGGCAGCTTGCATCTAGAAGAAATGCTGTTCCATTCGGGATTTTAGGTGGCTGAGGCCAGGTGCTCGGCAGAGGGAGTTGGGAACAAAGGATGGCCTGTTTCCAGGGGTAAGTAAAGTCAGCTGCCCAGGTGCCTGATGTCAGTTTGTAGGAGGCCTTTGGCCCTCCAAGGGAAGTGAGGATTCCTGCTTGTGGCAGCTTGCATCTGGAAGAAATCCTGTTCCGTTCGGGATTGTAGGTGGCCGGAGCTGGGTGCCCGGCAGAGGGAGTTGGGCACAAAGGATGGCCTGTTTCCAGGGGTAAGTAAAGTCTGCTGCCCAGGTGCCTGATGTCAGTTTGTAGGTGACCTTTGGCCCTCCAACGGAAGTCTTCCAGTTTGTGACAGCTTACATCTGGAAGAAATCCTGTTTCGTTCGGGATTGTAGGTGGCCGGAGCTGGGTGCCCGGCTGAGGGAGTTGGACACAAAGGATGGGCTGTTTCCAGGGGTAAGTAAAGTCAGCTGCCCAGGTGCCTGATGTCAGTTTGTAGGAGGCCTTTGGCCCTCCATGCGAAGCCAGGTTTCCTGCTTGTGGCTGCTTGCATCTGGAAGAAATCCTGTTCCGTTCGGGATTGTAGGTGGCCAAGGCCTGGCGCCCGGCAGAGGGAGTTGGGCACAAAAAATGGCCTGTTTCCAGGGGTAAGTAAAGTCAGCTGCCCAGGTGCCTGATGTCAGTTTGTAGGAGGCCTTTGGCCCTCCAAGAGAAGGCAGGCTTCCAGTTTGTGGCAGCTTGCATCTGGAAGAAATCCTATTTCGTTCGGGATTGTAGGTGGCCGAGGACAGGTGCCCAGCAGAGGGAGTTGGGCACAAACGATGGGCTGTTTCCAGGGGTAAGTAAAGTCAGCTACCCAGGTGCCTGATGTCTGTTTGTAGGAGGCCTTTGGCCACCCATGGGAAGCCAGGCTTCCTGCTTGTGGCAGCTTGCATCTGGAAGAAATCCTGTTCTGTTCGGGATTGTAGGTGGCCGGAGCTGGGTGCCCGGCTGAGGGAGTTGGACACAAAGGATGGGCTGTTTCCAGGGGTAAGTAAAGTCAGCTGCCCAGGTGCCTGATGTCAGTTTGTAGGAGGCCTTTGGCCCTCCATGGAAAGCCAGGTTTCCTGCTTGTGGCAGCTTGCATCTGGAAGAAATCCTGCTCCGTTCGGGATTGTAGGTGGCCGAGCCCAGTTGCCCGGATGAGAGAGTTGGGCAGAAAGGATGGGCTGTTTCCAGGGCTAAGTAAAGTCAGCTGCCCAGGTGCCTGATGTCAGTTTGTAGAAGGCCTTTGGCCCTCCAAGGGAAGCTAGTCCTCCGGTTCAAGGCAGCTTGCATCTGGAAGAAATCCTGTTCCGTTCGGGATTGTAGGTGGCCGGAGCTAGGTACCCAGCAGAGGGAGTTGGGCACAAAGGATGGCCTGTTTCCAGGGGTAAGTAAAGTCAGCTGCCCAGGTTCCTGATGTCAGTTTGTAGGAGGCCTTTGGCCCTCCAAGGGAAGCTAGTCTTCCAGCTTGTGGCAGCTTGCATCTGGACGAAATGCTGTTCCGTTCGGGATTTTAGGTGGCTGAGGCCTGGTGCCCCGCAGAGGGAGTTGGGCACAAAGGATGGGCTGTTTCCAAGGGTAAGTAAAGTCAGCTGCCCAGGTGCCTGATGTCAGTTTGTAGGAGGCCTTTGGCCCTCTATGGGAAGCCAGGTTTCTTGCTTGTGGCAGCTTGCATCTGGAAGAAATCCTGTTCCGTTCGGGATTGTAGGTGGCCGAGGGCAGGTGCCCAGCTGAGGGAATTGGGCACAAGTGATGGCCACTTTCATGAGGAAAGTAAAGTCAGCTGCCCAGGTGCCTGATGTCAGTTTGTAGGAGGCCTTTGGCCCTCCAAGGGAAGCCAGGTTTCCTGCTTGTGGCAGCTTTCATCTGGAAGAAATCCTGTTCCGTTCGGGATTGTAGGTGCCGGAGCTGTTTGCCCGGCTGAGGGAGTTGGGCACAAAGAATGGGCTGTTTCCAGGGGTAAGTAAAGTCAGCTGCCCAGGTTCCTGATGTCAGTTTGTAGGAGGCCTTTGGCCCTCCATGGGAAGCCAGGTTTCCTGCTTGTGGCAGCTTCCTTCTGGATGAAATGCTGTTCCGTTCGGGATTGTAGGTGGCCGAGTCCAGGTGCCCGGCAGAGGGAGTTGGGCACAAATGATGGCCTGTTTCATGAGGAAAGTAAAGTCATCTGCCCAGGTGCCTGATGTCAGTTTGTAGGAGGCCTTTGGTCCTCCAAGGGAAGCCATGCTTCCAGCTTGTGGCAGCTTGCATCTAGAAGAAATGCTGTTCCGTTCGGGATTGTATGTGGCCGACGCCAGGTGCCTGGCAAAGGGACTTGGACACAAAGGATGGGCTGTTTCCAGGGGTAAGGAAAGTCAGCTGCCCAGGTGCCTGATGTCAGTTTGTAGGAGACCTTTGGCCCTCCAAGGGAAGCCAGGCTTCCTGCTTGTGGCAGCTTGCATCTGGAAGAAATGCTGTTCCGTTCGGGATTGTAGGTGGCCGAGGCCAGGTGCCCGGCAGAGGGAGTTTGGCACAAATGATGGCCTGTTTCATGAGGAAAGTAAAGTCAGCTGCCCAGGTGCCTGATGTCAGTTTGTAGGAGGCCTTTGGTCCTCCATGGGAAGCCATGCTTCCAGCTTGTGGCAGCTTGCATCTGGAAGTAATCCTGTTTCGTTCGGGATTGTAGGTGGCCGAGGCCAGGTGCCCAGCAGAGGGAGTTGGGCACAAACGATGGGCTGTTTCCAGGGGTAAGTAAAGTTAGCTGCCCAGGTGCCTGATGTCAGTTTGTAGGAGGCCTTTGGCCATCCATGGGAAGCCAGGCTTCCTGCTTGTGGCAGCTTGCATCTGGAAGAAATCCTGTTCCGTTCGGGATTGTAGGTGGCCGGAGCTGGGTGCCCGGCTGAGGGAGTTGGACACAAAGGATGGGCTGTTTCCAGGGGTAAGTAAAGTCAGCTGCCCAGGTGTTTGATGTCAGTTTGTAGGACGCCATAGGCCCTCCATGGGAAGCCAGGTTTCCTGCTTGTGGCAGCTTGCATCTGGAAGAAATCCTGTTCCTTTCGGGATTGTAGGTGGCCGAGCCCAGTTGCCCGGATGACAGAGTTGGGCAGAAAGGATGGCCTGTTTCCAGGGGTAAGTAAAGTCAGCTGCCCAGGTGCCTGATGTCAGTTTGTAGAAGGCCTTTGGCCCTCCAAGGGAAGCTAGTCTTCCTGTTCAAGGCAGCTTGCATCTGGAAGAAATCCTGTTCCGTTCGGGATTGTAGGTGGCCGGAGCTAGGTACCCAGCAGAGGGAGTTGGGCACAAAGGATGGCCTGTTTCCAGGGGTAAGTAAAGTCAGCTGCCCAGGTTCCTGATGTCAGTTTGTAGGAGGCCTTTGGCCCTCCAAGGGAAGCTAGTCTTCCAGCTTGTGGCAGCTTGCATCTGGAAGAACTCCTGTTCCGTTCGGGATTTTAGGTGGCCGAGGCCTGGTGCCCGGCAGAGGGAGTTGGGCACAAAGGATGGGCTGTTTCCAGGGGTAAGTAAAGTCAGCTGCCCAGGTGCCTGATGTCAGTTTGTAGGAGGCCTTTGGCCCTCTATGGGAAGCCAGGTTTCTTGCTTGTGGCAGCTTGCATCTGGAAGAAATCCTGTTCCGTTCGGGATTGTAGGTGGCCGAGGGCAGGTGCCCAGCAGAGGGAATTGGGCACAAGTGATGGCCACTTTCATGAGGAAAGTAAAGTCAGCTGCCCAGGTTCCTGATGTCAGTTTGTAGGAGGCCTTTGGCCCTCCAAGGGAAGCCAGGTTTCCTGCTTGTGGCAGCTTGCATCTGGAAGAAATCCTGTTCCGTTCGGGATTGTAGGTGCCGGAGCTGTTTGCCCGGCTGAGGGAGTTGGGCACAAAGAATGGGCTGTTTCCAGGGGTAAGTAAAGTCAGCTGCCCAGGTTCCTGATGTCAGTTTGTAGGAGGCCTTTGGCCCTCCATGGGAAGCCAGGTTTCCTGCTTGTGGCAGCTTCCTTCTGGATGAAATGCTGTTCCGTTCGGGATTGTAGGTGGCCGAGTCCAGGTGCCCGGCAGAGGGAGTTGGGCACAAATGATGGCCTGTTTCATGAGGAAAGTAAAGTCATCTGCCCAGGTGCCTGATGTCAGTTTGTAGGAGGCCTTTGGTCCTCCAAGGGAAGCCATGCTTCCAGCTTGTGGCAGCTTGCATCTAGAAGAAATGCTGTTCCGTTCGGGATTGTATGTGGCCGACGCCAGGTGCCCGGCAGAGGGAGATGGGAACAAAGGATGGCCTGTTTCCAGGGGTAAGTAAAGTCAGCTGGCCAGGTGCCTGATGTCAGTTTGTAGGAGGCCTTTGCCCCTCCAAGTGAAGCCATTCTTCCAGCTTCTGGCAGCTTGCATCTGGAAGAACTCCTGTTCCGTTCGGGATTTTAGGTGGCCAAAGCTGTGGGCCCGGCAGAGGGAGTTAGGCACAAAGGATGGCCTGTTTCCAGGGGTAAGTAAAGTCAGCTCCCCAGGTGCCTGATGTAAGTTTGTAGGAGGCCTTTGGCCCTCCAAGGGAAGTGAGGATTCCTGCTTGTGGCAGCTTGCATCTGGAAGAAATCCTGTTCCGTTCGGGATTGTAGGTGGCCGGAGCTGGGTGCCCGGCAGAGGGAGTTGGGCACAAAGGATGGCCTGTTTCCAGGGGTAAGTAAAGTCAGCTGCCCAGGTGCCTGATGTCAGTTTGTAGGTGACCTTTGGCCCTCCAAGGGAAGCAAGTCTTCCAGTTTGTGGCAGCTTACATCTGGAAGAAATCCTGTTTCGTTCGGGATTGTAGGTGGCCGGAGCTGGGTGCCCGGCTGAGGGAGTTGCGCACAAAGGACGGCCTGTTTCCAGGGGTAAGTAAAGTCAGCTGCCCAGGTGCCTGATGTCAGTTTGTAGGAGGCCTTTGGCCCTCCATGGAAAGCCAGGCTTCCTGCTTGTGGCAGATTGCATCTGGAAGAAATCCTGTTCCGTTCGCGATTGTAGGTGGCCGAGGCCTGGT
Source organism: Chamaea fasciata (assembly GCF_029207755.1). Classification (NCBI taxonomy): domain Eukaryota; kingdom Metazoa; phylum Chordata; class Aves; order Passeriformes; family Sylviidae; genus Chamaea; species Chamaea fasciata. The sequence continues at coordinate 12,371 of NW_027094245.1, read as the reverse complement.
GCCCGGCAGAGGGAGTTGGGCACAAAGGATGGCCTGTTTCCAGGGGTAAGTAAAGTCAGCTGCCCAGGTGCCTGATGTCAGTTTGTAGGAGGCCTTTGGCCCTCAAAGAGAAGCTAGTCCTCCGGTTCAAGGCAGCTTGCATCTGGAAGAAATCCTGTTCCGTTCGGGATTGTAGGTGGCCGAGGCCAGTTGACCCGCAGAGGGAGTTGGGCACAAAGGATGGCCTGTTTCCAGGGGTAAGTAAAGTCAGCTGCCCAGGTGCCTGATGTCAGTTTGTAGGAGGCCTTTGGCCCTCCAAGGGAAGCTAGTCTTCCAGTTTGTGGCAGCTTGCATCTGGAAGAAATGCTGTTCCGTTCGGGATTGTACGTGGCCGAGGCCAGGTGCCTGGCAGAGGGAGTTGGGCACAAAGGATGTCCTGTTTCCAGGGGTAAGTAAAGTCAGCTGTCCAGGTGCCTGATGTCAGTTTGTAGGAGGCCTTTGGCGCTCCGTGGGAAGCCAGGCTTCCTGCTTGTGGCAGCTTGCATCTGGAAGAAATCCTGTTCCGTTCGGGATTGTAGGTGGCCGGAGCTGGGTGCCCGGCTGAGGGAGAGGGGCACAAAGGATGGCCTGTTTCCAGGGGTAAGTAAAGTCAGCTGCCCAGGTGCCTGATGTCAGTTTGTAGGTGACCTTTGGCCCTCCAACGGAAGCAAGTATTCCAGTTTGTGGCAGCTTACATCTGGAAGAAATCCTGTTCCGTTCGGAATTGTAGGTGGCCGAGGCCAGGTTCCCGGCAGAGGGAGTTGGGCACAAAGGATGTTCTGTTTCCAGGGGTAAGTAAAGTCAGCTGCCCAGGTGCCTGATGTCAGTTTGCAGGTGCCTATTGGTCTTCCATGGAAAGCCAGGCTTCCTGCTTCTGGCAGGTTGCATCGGGAAGTAATCCTGTTCTGTTCGGGATTGTAGGTGGCCGAGGCCTGGTGCCCGGCAGAGGGAGTTGGGCACAAAGGATGGGCTGTTTCCAGGGGTAAGTAGAGTCAGCTGCCCAGGTGCCTGATGTCAGTTTGTAGGAGGCCTTTGGCCCTCCATGGGAAGCCAGGTTTCCTGCTTGTGGCAGCTTGCATCTGGAAGAAATCCTGTTCCGTTCGGGATTGTAGGTGGCCGAGCCCAGTTGCCCGGCTGAGAGAGTTGGGCACAAAGGATGGCCTGTTTCCACGGGTAAGTAAAGTCAGCTGCCCAGGTGCCTGATGTCAGTTTGTAGGAGGCCTTTGGCTCTCCAAGGGAAGCTAGTCTTCCAGTTTGTGGCAGTTTGCATCTGGAAGAAATCCTGTTCCGTTCGGGATTGTAGGTGGGCAAGGCCAGGTGCCCGGCAGAGGGAGTTGGGCACAAAGGATGGCCTGTTTCCAGGGGCAATTAAAGTCAGCTGCCCAGGTGCCTGATGTCAGTTTGTAGGAGGCCTTTGGCCATCCATGGAAAGCCAGTCTTCCAGCTTGTGGCAGCTTGCATCTGGAAGAAATCCTGTTTCGTTCGGGGTTCTAGGTGGCCGGAGCCAGGTGCCCGGCTGGGGGAGTTGGGAAGAAAGGATGACCTGTTTCCAGGGGTAAGTAAAGTCAGCTGCCCAGGTGCCTGATGTCAGTTTGTAGGAGGCCTTTGGTCCTCCCTGGGAAGCCAGGCTTCCTGCTTGTGGCAGCTTGCATCGGGAAGAAATGCTGTTCCGTTTGGTATTGTAGGTGGCCGAGGCCTGGTGCCCGGCAGAGGGAGTTGGGCACAAAGGATGGCCTGTTTCCAGGGGTAAGTAAAGTCAGCTGCCCAAGTGCCTGATGTCAGTTCGTAGGAGGCCTTTAGCCCTTCAACTGAAGCCACGTTTCCAGCTTGTGGCAGCTTGCATCTGGAAGAAATCCTGTTCCGTTCGGGATTGTAGCTGACCGAAGCTGTGGGCCCGGCAGAGGGAGTTGGGCACAAAGGATGGCCTGTTTCCAGGGGTAAGTAAAGTCAGCAGCCCAGGTGCCTGATGTCAGTTTGTAGGAGGCCTTTGGCCCTCCAAGGGAAGCCAGGCTTCCAGTTTGTGGCAGCTTGTATCTGGAAGAAGTCCTGCTCTGTTCGGGATTGTAGGTGGCCGAGGCCAGGTGCCCGGCGGAGGGAGTTGGGCACAAATGATGGCCTGTTTCATGAGAAAAGTAAAGTCATCTGCCCAGGTGCCTGATGTCAGTTTGTAGGAGGCCTTTGGCCCTCCGTGGGAAGCCAGGCTTTCTGCTTGTGGCAGCTTGCATCTGGAAGAAATCCTGTTCCGTTCGGGATTGTAGGTGGCCGAGGCCAGTTGCCGGACTGAGGGAGTTGGGCACAAAGGATGGCCTGTTTCCAGGGGTAAGTAAAGTCAGCTGCCCAGGTGCCTGATGTCAGTTTGTAGGAGGCCTTTGGCCCTCCAAGGGAAGCTAGTCTTCCAGCTTGTGGCAGCTTGCATCTGGAAGAAATGCTGTTCCCTTCGGGATTGTAGGTGGCCGAGGCCAGGTGCCCGGCAGAAGGAGTTGGGCACAAATGATGCCCTGTTTCCAGGGATAAGTAAAGTCAGCTACCCAGGTGCCTGATGTCAGTTTGTAGGAGGTATTTGGCCCTCCAAGGGAAGCCAGGCTTCCTGCTTGTGGCAGCTTGCATCTGGACGAAATGCTGTTCCGTTCGGGATTGTACGTGGCCGGAACAGGGTGCCCAGCTGAGGGAGTTGGGCACAAAGGATGGGCTGTTTCCAGGGGTAAGTAAGGTCAGCTGCCCAGGTGCCTGATGTCAGTTTGTAGGAGGCCTTTGCCCCTCCACGGGAGGCCGGTCTTCCAGTTTGTGGCAGCTTGCATCTGGAGGAAATACTGTTCCGTTCGAAATTGTAGGTGGCCGAGGCCAGGTGCCCGGCAGAGGGAGTTGGGCACAAAGGATGGCCTGTTTCCAAAGTTAATTAAAGTCAGCTGCCCAGGTGCCTGATGTCAGTTTGTAGGAGGCCTTTGGCCCTGCAAGGGAAGCCAGGCTTCCAGTTTGTGGCAGCTTGTATATGGAAGAAATCCTGCTCTGTTCGGGATTGTAGGTGGCCGGAGCCAGGTGCCCGGCAGAGGGAGTTGGGCAAAAATGATGGCCTGTTTCATGAGGAAAGTAAAGTCATCTGCCCTGGTTCCTGATGTCATTTTGTAGGAGGCCTTTGGTCCTCCAAGGGAAGCCATGCTTCCAGTTTGTGGCAGCTTGCATCTGGAAGAAATTCTGTTCCGTTTGGGATTGTAGGTGGCCGAGGCCAGGTGCCCGGCAGGGGGAGTTGGGCAAAAAGGATGGCCTGTTTCCAGGGGTAAGTAAAGTCAGCTGCCCAGGTGCCTGATGTCAGTTTGTAGGAAGCCTTTGGCCCTCCAAGGGAAGTCATTCCTCCAGCTTGTGGCAGCTTGCATCTGGAAGAACTCCTGTTCCGTTCGGGATTGTTGGTGGCCAAAGCTGTGGGCCCGGCAGAGGGAGTTGGGCACAAAGGATGGCCTGTTTCCAGGGGTAAGTAAAGTCAGCTGCCCTGGTGCCTGATGTCAGTTTGTAGGAGGCCTTTGGCCCTCTAAGGGAAGCCAGGCTTCCTGCTTGTGGCTGCTTGCATCTGGAAGAAATCCTGTTCCGTTCGGGATTGTAGGTGGCCGAGGCCAGGTGCCCAGCAGAGGGAGTTGGGCACAAAGGATGGCCTGTTTCCAGGGGTAAGTAAAGTCAGCTGCCCAGGTGCCTGATGTCAGTTTGTAGGAGGCCTTTGGCCCTCCATGGGAAGCCAGGCTTCCTGCTTGTGGCAGCTTGCATCTGGAAGAAATCCTGTTCCGTTCGGGATTGTAGGTGGGCGAGGCCTGGTGCCCGGCAGAGGGAGTTTTGCAAAAAGGATGGCCTGTTTCCAGGGGTAAGTAAAGTCAGCTGCCCAGGTGCCTGATGTCAGTTTTTAAGAGTCCTTTGGCCCTCCAAGGGAAGCTAGTCCTCCGGTTCAAGACAGCTTGCATCTGGAAGAAATCCTGTTTTGTTCGGGATTGTAGGTGGCTGTGGCCACTTGACCGGCTGAGGGAGTTGGGCACAAAGGATGGCCTGTTTCCAGGGGTAAGTAAAGTCAGCTGCCCAGGTGCCTGATGTCAGTTTATAGGAGGCCTTTGGCCCACCAAGGGAAGCTAGTGTTCCAGCTTGTGGCAGCTTGCATCTGGAAGAAATGCTGTTCCGTTCGGGATTGTAGGTGGCCGAGCCCAGTTGCCCGGCTGAGAGAGTTGGGCGCAAAGGATGGCCTGTTTCCAGGGGTAAGTAAAGTCAGCTGCCCAGGTGCCTGATGTCAGTTTGTAGGAGGCCTTTGTCCCTCCAAGGGAAGCTAGTCGTCCAGTTTGTGGCAGCTTGCATCTGGAAGAAATCCTGTTCCGTTCGGGATTGTAGGTGGCCGGAGCTGGGTGCCCAGCTGAGGGAGTTGGGCACAAAGGATGGTATGTTTCCAGGGGTAAGTGAAGTCAGCTGCCCAGGTGCCTGATGTCAGTTTGTAGGAGGCCTTTGGCCCTCCAAGGGAAGCTAGTCTTCCTGCTTGTGGCAGCTTGCATCTGGACGAAATGCTGTTCCGTTCGGGATTTTAGGTGGCCGAGGCCTGGTGCCCGGCAGAGGGAGTTGGGCACAAAGGATGGGCTGTTTCAAAGGGTAAGTAAAGTCAGCTGCCCAGGTTCCTGATGTCAGTTTGTAGGAGGCCTTTGGCCCTCCATGGAAAGCCAGGTTTCCTGCTTGTGGCAACTTGTATCTGGAAGAAATGCTGTTCCGTTCGGGATTGTAGGTGGCCGAGTCCAGGTGCCCGGCAGAGGGAGTTGGGCACAAATGATAGCCTGTTTCAAGAGGAAAGTAAAGTCATCTGCCCAGGTGCCTGATGTCAGTTTGTAGGAGACCTTTGGTCCACCAAGGGAAGCCATGCTTCCAGCTTGTGGCAGCTTGCATCTAGAAGAAATGCTGTTCCATTCGGGATTTTAGGTGGCTGAGGCCAGGTGCTCGGCAGAGGGAGTTGGGAACAAAGGATGGCCTGTTTCCAGGGGTAAGTAAAGTCAGCTGCCCAGGTGCCTGATGTCAGTTTGTAGGAGGCCTTTGGCCCTCCAAGGGAAGTGAGGATTCCTGCTTGTGGCAGCTTGCATCTGGAAGAAATCCTGTTCCGTTCGGGATTGTAGGTGGCCGGAGCTGGGTGCCCGGCAGAGGGAGTTGGGCACAAAGGATGGCCTGTTTCCAGGGGTAAGTAAAGTCTGCTGCCCAGGTGCCTGATGTCAGTTTGTAGGTGACCTTTGGCCCTCCAACGGAAGTCTTCCAGTTTGTGACAGCTTACATCTGGAAGAAATCCTGTTTCGTTCGGGATTGTAGGTGGCCGGAGCTGGGTGCCCGGCTGAGGGAGTTGGACACAAAGGATGGGCTGTTTCCAGGGGTAAGTAAAGTCAGCTGCCCAGGTGCCTGATGTCAGTTTGTAGGAGGCCTTTGGCCCTCCATGCGAAGCCAGGTTTCCTGCTTGTGGCTGCTTGCATCTGGAAGAAATCCTGTTCCGTTCGGGATTGTAGGTGGCCAAGGCCTGGCGCCCGGCAGAGGGAGTTGGGCACAAAAAATGGCCTGTTTCCAGGGGTAAGTAAAGTCAGCTGCCCAGGTGCCTGATGTCAGTTTGTAGGAGGCCTTTGGCCCTCCAAGAGAAGGCAGGCTTCCAGTTTGTGGCAGCTTGCATCTGGAAGAAATCCTATTTCGTTCGGGATTGTAGGTGGCCGAGGACAGGTGCCCAGCAGAGGGAGTTGGGCACAAACGATGGGCGGTTTCCAGGGGTAAGTAAAGTCAGCTACCCAGGTGCCTGATGTCTGTTTGTAGGAGGCCTTTGGCCACCCATGGGAAGCCAGGCTTCCTGCTTGTGGCAGCTTGCATCTGGAAGAAATCCTGTTCTGTTCGGGATTGTAGGTGGCCGGAGCTGGGTGCCCGGCTGAGGGAGTTGGACACAAAGGATGGGCTGTTTCCAGGGGTAAGTAAAGTCAGCTGCCCAGGTGCCTGATGTCAGTTTGTAGGAGGCCTTTGGCCCTCCATGGAAAGCCAGGTTTCCTGCTTGTGGCAGCTTGCATCTGGAAGAAATCCTGCTCCGTTCGGGATTGTAGGTGGCCGAGCCCAGTTGCCCGGATGAGAGAGTTGGGCAGAAAGGATGGGCTGTTTCCAGGGCTAAGTAAAGTCAGCTGCCCAGGTGCCTGATGTCAGTTTGTAGAAGGCCTTTGGCCCTCCAAGGGAAGCTAGTCCTCCTGTTCAAGGCAGCTTGCATCTGGAAGAAATCCTGTTCCGTTCGGGATTGTAGGTGGCCGGAGCTAGGTACCCAGCAGAGGGAGTTGGGCACAAAGGATGGCCTGTTTCCAGGGGTAAGTAAAGTCAGCTGCCCAGGTTCCTGATGTCAGTTTGTAGGAGGCCTTTGGCCCTCCAAGGGAAGCTAGTCTTCCAGCTTGTGGCAGCTTGCATCTGGACGAAATGCTGTTCCGTTCGGGATTTTAGGTGGCTGAGGCCTGGTGCCCCGCAGAGGGAGTTGGGCACAAAGGATGGGCTGTTTCCAAGGGTAAGTAAAGTCAGCTGCCCAGGTGCCTGATGTCAGTTTGTAGGAGGCCTTTGGCCCTCTATGGGAAGCCAGGTTTCTTGCTTGTGGCAGCTTGCATCTGGAAGAAATCCTGTTCCGTTCGGGATTGTAGGTGGCCGAGGGCAGGTGCCCAGCTGAGGGAATTGGGCACAAGTGATGGCCACTTTCATGAGGAAAGTAAAGTCAGCTGCCCAGGTGCCTGATGTCAGTTTGTAGGAGGCCTTTGGCCCTCCAAGGGAAGCCAGGTTTCCTGCTTGTGGCAGCTTTCATCTGGAAGAAATCCTGTTCCGTTCGGGATTGTAGGTGCCGGAGCTGTTTGCCCGGCTGAGGGAGTTGGGCACAAAGAATGGGCTGTTTCCAGGGGTAAGTAAAGTCAGCTGCCCAGGTTCCTGATGTCAGTTTGTAGGAGGCCTTTGGCCCTCCATGGGAAGCCAGGTTTCCTGCTTGTGGCAGCTTCCTTCTGGATGAAATGCTGTTCCGTTCGGGATTGTAGGTGGCCGAGTCCAGGTGCCCGGCAGAGGGAGTTGGGCACAAATGATGGCCTGTTTCATGAGGAAAGTAAAGTCATCTGCCCAGGTGCCTGATGTCAGTTTGTAGGAGGCCTTTGGTCCTCCAAGGGAAGCCATGCTTCCAGCTTGTGGCAGCTTGCATCTAGAAGAAATGCTGTTCCGTTCGGGATTGTATGTGGCCGACGCCAGGTGCCTGGCAAAGGGACTTGGACACAAAGGATGGGCTGTTTCCAGGGGTAAGGAAAGTCAGCTGCCCAGGTGCCTGATGTCAGTTTGTAGGAGACCTTTGGCCCTCCAAGGGAAGCCAGGCTTCCTGCTTGTGGCAGCTTGCATCTGGAAGAAATGCTGTTCCGTTCGGGATTGTAGGTGGCCGAGGCCAGGTGCCCGGCAGAGGGAGTTTGGCACAAATGATGGCCTGTTTCATGAGGAAAGTAAAGTCAGCTGCCCAGGTGCCTGATGTCAGTTTGTAGGAGGCCTTTGGTCCTCCATGGGAAGCCATGCTTCCAGCTTGTGGCAGCTTGCATCTGGAAGTAATCCTGTTTCGTTCGGGATTGTAGGTGGCCGAGGCCAGGTGCCCAGCAGAGGGAGTTGGGCACAAACGATGGGCTGTTTCCAGGGGTAAGTAAAGTTAGCTGCCCAGGTGCCTGATGTCAGTTTGTAGGAGGCCTTTGGCCATCCATGGGAAGCCAGGCTTCCTGCTTGTGGCAGCTTGCATCTGGAAGAAATCCTGTTCCGTTCGGGATTGTAGGTGGCCGGAGCTGGGTGCCCGGCTGAGGGAGTTGGACACAAAGGATGGGCTGTTTCCAGGGGTAAGTAAAGTCAGCTGCCCAGGTGTTTGATGTCAGTTTGTAGGACGCCATAGGCCCTCCATGGGAAGCCAGGTTTCCTGCTTGTGGCAGCTTGCATCTGGAAGAAATCCTGTTCCTTTCGGGATTGTAGGTGGCCGAGCCCAGTTGCCCGGATGACAGAGTTGGGCAGAAAGGATGGCCTGTTTCCAGGGGTAAGTAAAGTCAGCTGCCCAGGTGCCTGATGTCAGTTTGTAGAAGGCCTTTGGCCCTCCAAGGGAAGCTAGTCTTCCTGTTCAAGGCAGCTTGCATCTGGAAGAAATCCTGTTCCGTTCGGGATTGTAGGTGGCCGGAGCTAGGTACCCAGCAGAGGGAGTTGGGCACAAAGGATGGCCTGTTTCCAGGGGTAAGTAAAGTCAGCTGCCCAGGTTCCTGATGTCAGTTTGTAGGAGGCCTTTGGCCCTCCAAGGGAAGCTAGTCTTCCAGCTTGTGGCAGCTTGCATCTGGAAGAACTCCTGTTCCGTTCGGGATTTTAGGTGGCCGAGGCCTGGTGCCCGGCAGAGGGAGTTGGGCACAAAGGATGGGCTGTTTCCAGGGGTAAGTAAAGTCAGCTGCCCAGGTGCCTGATGTCAGTTTGTAGGAGGCCTTTGGCCCTCTATGGGAAGCCAGGTTTCTTGCTTGTGGCAGCTTGCATCTGGAAGAAATCCTGTTCCGTTCGGGATTGTAGGTGGCCGAGGGCAGGTGCCCAGCAGAGGGAATTGGGCACAAGTGATGGCCACTTTCATGAGGAAAGTAAAGTCAGCTGCCCAGGTTCCTGATGTCAGTTTGTAGGAGGCCTTTGGCCCTCCAAGGGAAGCCAGGTTTCCTGCTTGTGGCAGCTTGCATCTGGAAGAAATCCTGTTCCGTTCGGGATTGTAGGTGCCGGAGCTGTTTGCCCGGCTGAGGGAGTTGGGCACAAAGAATGGGCTGTTTCCAGGGGTAAGTAAAGTCAGCTGCCCAGGTTCCTGATGTCAGTTTGTAGGAGGCCTTTGGCCCTCCATGGGAAGCCAGGTTTCCTGCTTGTGGCAGCTTCCTTCTGGATGAAATGCTGTTCCGTTCGGGATTGTAGGTGGCCGAGTCCAGGTGCCCGGCAGAGGGAGTTGGGCACAAATGATGGCCTGTTTCATGAGGAAAGTAAAGTCATCTGCCCAGGTGCCTGATGTCAGTTTGTAGGAGGCCTTTGGTCCTCCAAGGGAAGCCATGCTTCCAGCTTGTGGCAGCTTGCATCTAGAAGAAATGCTGTTCCGTTCGGGATTGTATGTGGCCGACGCCAGGTGCCCGGCAGAGGGAGATGGGAACAAAGGATGGCCTGTTTCCAGGGGTAAGTAAAGTCAGCTGGCCAGGTGCCTGATGTCAGTTTGTAGGAGGCCTTTGCCCCTCCAAGTGAAGCCATTCTTCCAGCTTCTGGCAGCTTGCATCTGGAAGAACTCCTGTTCCGTTCGGGATTTTAGGTGGCCAAAGCTGTGGGCCCGGCAGAGGGAGTTAGGCACAAAGGATGGCCTGTTTCCAGGGGTAAGTAAAGTCAGCTCCCCAGGTGCCTGATGTAAGTTTGTAGGAGGCCTTTGGCCCTCCAAGGGAAGTGAGGATTCCTGCTTGTGGCAGCTTGCATCTGGAAGAAATCCTGTTCCGTTCGGGATTGTAGGTGGCCGGAGCTGGGTGCCCGGCAGAGGGAGTTGGGCACAAAGGATGGCCTGTTTCCAGGGGTAAGTAAAGTCAGCTGCCCAGGTGCCTGATGTCAGTTTGTAGGTGACCTTTGGCCCTCCAAGGGAAGCAAGTCTTCCAGTTTGTGGCAGCTTACATCTGGAAGAAATCCTGTTTCGTTCGGGATTGTAGGTGGCCGGAGCTGGGTGCCCGGCTGAGGGAGTTGCGCACAAAGGACGGCCTGTTTCCAGGGGTAAGTAAAGTCAGCTGCCCAGGTGCCTGATGTCAGTTTGTAGGAGGCCTTTGGCCCTCCATGGGAAGCCAGGTTTCCTGCTTGTGGCAGCTTGCATCTGGAAGAAATCCTGTTCCGTTCGGGATTGTAGGTGGCCAAGGCCTGGCGCCCGGCAGAGGGAGTTGGGCAAAAAAAATGGCCTGTTTCCAGGGGTAAGTAAAGTCAGCTGCCCAGGTGCCTGATGTAAGTTTGTAGGAGGCCTTTGGCCCTCCAAGAGAAGCCAGGCTTCCAGTTTGTGGCAGCTTGCATCTGGAAGAAATCCTATTTCGTTCGGGATTGTAGGTGGCCGAGGCCAGGTGCCCAGCAGAGGGAGTTGGGCACAAACGATGGGCTGTTTCCAGGGGTAAGTAAAGTCAGCTGCCCAGGTGCCTGATGTCTGTTTGTAGGAGGCCTTTGGCCACCCATGGGAAGCCAGGCTTCCTGTTTGTGGCAGCTTGCATCTGGAAGAAATCCTGTTTCGTTCGGGATTGTAGGTGGCCGGAGCTGGGTGCCCGGCTGAGGGAGTTGGACACAAAGGATGGGCTGTTTCCAGGGGTAAGTAAAGTCAGCTGCCCAGGTGCCTGATGTCAGTTTGTAGGAGGCCTTTGGCCCTCCATGGAAAGCCAGGTTTCCTGCTTGTGGCAGCTTGCATCTGGAAGAAATCCTGTTCCGTTCGGGATTGTAGGTGGCCGAGTCCAGTTGCCCGGATGAGAGAGTTGGGCAGAAAGGATGGCCTGTTTCCAGGGATAAGTAAAGTCAGCTGCCCAGGTGCCTGATGTCAGTTTGTAGAAGGCCTTTGGCCCTCCAAGGGTAGCTAGTCCTCCGGTTCAAGGCAGCTTGCATCTGGAAGAAATCCTGTTCCGTTCGGGATTGTAGGTGGCCGGAGCTAGGTACCCAGCAGAGGGAGTTGGGCACAAAGGATGGCCTGTTTCCAGGGGTAAGTAAAGTCAGCTGCCCAGGTTCCTGATGTCAGTTTGTAGGAGGCCTTTGTCCCTCCAAGGGAAGCTAGTCTTCCAGCTTGTGGCAGCTTGCATCTGGACGAAATGCTGTTCCGTTCGGGATTGTAGGTGGCCTGAGGCTGGTGACCGGCAGAGGGAGTTGGGCACAAATGATGGCCTGTTTCCAAGGGTAAGTAAAGTCAGCTGCCCAGGTGCCTGATGTCAGTTTGTAGGAGGCCTTTGGCCCTCTATGGGAAGCCAGGTTTCCTGCTTGTGGCAGCTTGCATCTGGAAGAAATCCTGTTCCGTTCGGGATTGTAGGTGGCCGAGGGCAGGTGCCCAGCAGAGGGAATTGGGCACAAGTGATGGCCACTTTCATGAGGAAAGTAAAGTCAGCTGCCCAGGTGCCTGATGTCAGTTTGTAGGAGGCCTTTGGCCCTCCAAGGGAAGCCAGGCTTCCTGCTTGTGGCAGCTTGCATCTGGAAGAAATCCTGTTCCGTTCGGGATTGTAGGTGCCGGAGCTGTTTGCCCGGCTGAGGGAGTTGGGCACAAAGAATGGGCTGTTTCCAGGGGTAAGTAAAGACAGCTGCCCAGGTTCCTGATGTCAGTTTGTAGGAGGCCTTTGGCCCTCCATGGGAAGCCAGGTTTCCTGCTTGTGGCAGCTTCCTTCTGGAAGAAATGCTGTTCCGTTCGGGATTGTAGGTGGCCGAATCCAGGTGCCCGGCAGAGGGAGTTGGGCACAAATGATGGCCTGTTTCATGAGGAAAGTAAAGTCATCTGCCCAGGTGCCTGCTGTCAGTTTGTAGGAGGCCTTTGGTCCTCCAAGGGAAGCCATGCTTCCAGCTTGTGGCAGCTTGCATCTAGAAGAAATGCTGTTCCGTTCGGGATTGTATGTGGCCGACGCCAGGTGCCCGGCAGAGGGAGATGGGAACAAAGGATGGCCTGTTTCCAGGGGTAAGTAAAGTCAGCTGCCCAGGTTCCTGATGTCAGTTTGCAGGTGGCTATTGGTCCTCCATGGAAAGCCCGGCTTCCAGGTTGTGGCAGCTTGCATCGGGAAGTAATCCTGTTCTGTTCGGGATTGTAGGTGGCCGAGGCCTGGTGCCCGGCAGAGGCAGTTGGGCACAAAGGATGGGCTGTTTCCAGGGTGTCTTGGTTTAGGAAGACAGGTATCTGCTAGGTAAAATTACAATCAGAGGCTCTTTGGCAAAGATTTGGGAAATAGGAATAGCAGTTCTTTACTAGTATGTAATACAAAGCAAACAAACACAAAAAAAAAAAAACTCCCCCCCCACCAAACAACTACAGCATTAATGACAAACGACAACAGTACCAAGAACCTTGAGGGCTTTGTTTCACAAAACCCAGGGCAGTTTGGTTTCGGTGTCCCTGCAGGATCCTCAGAGCACCAAGCTGGAACAGTGGAAAAGTCCCGGGCTGGTAGCTGGGATGGCAGGGTGTCCCGGCAGGCAGGGGCAGGATGTCCCGGCAGCGCAGGGAGTGCAGGGTCACGCTGCAGCAAGAGGAGCAGCGCCGAAGCAGCTCGAAGGCGAGGCAGCAAGCGCCCAGCTTCTCCTCGGCGTGCTTTGCGGCGGCTGAGATCCTCGAGGAGCGGCCGACACGCGTCTCCCGAACGCCG